>NW_004524926.1:73028-132060 GCF_000260255.1 Octodon degus
ATTTACTAGATATGCATGTAGCAAAGAAACAATAAATAATTTAATTTATAAAATAAATTTAGTCGTGGATATACAGCAAAAATGTATGTCCTTTAAATGTATGTTTGTATGCTATGTGTATTTTAATCACTTAGTAGCATGCTAAAAATCAAGACTCTAGCTTAGTGATTGTTAAATTTGGCTTAAGTATGCTTCTTCTCAGAATGTAGTTATGGTTTTAAAGGTTATTGGCATCTGTTTATGAGACATCACTCTAAGACATGTGCATATGAATGGATAGAAATTTATTCAGACAGAAATAATGGGCAGTTTACTATGTAAGAATTAATCTTATTTTATAAATCTGCAATTAATTTAGATTTAAAACTTTTTAATATTAACAATGTAATATATGAGCAAATATACTGTAAAGCATAACTTAAATAATTTGATTCCATGTTATGTTTCTCCTAATATTATTATATTTTATTGTAAAGAGAAAAAAATAAGACAATTTCAATATAGGTTATTTGGAAAGTTACAATAGTTTCTCTCATAACCAAAAAATGAAAACAAAACTTTCAATGAAGAAAGTTATATTAAATTAGTGATTTTTTAATGACATGTGAAAGGAGAGAACTTCACTCGTACACTGCATTGACTAAAGCTGGGTTATTAGAAGTTTCATGTTGCCTGTACTTTACTTCTCAAATGTTGATTGAATGTAACACAGCAAGCACACATATGAACCTCTCACTTTAAATGATTAAACATCAAAAATAGCTAACACTAAAAATTTCAGAGTTTTTATTTTATGAAAGAATGAGCATGCTTGTATGTAAATGCATTTACTTCATTAGAAAGTACTACCAGCCATTTCTCAATGTCCAATTGTATTTTGCATTAATAGGCAAACTAAATTTGAAGAATGTGTTTTAATCAAAATATTGCTTAATTTAAGAAGATAAGAAAATCATAGGCAGAAACATTTTGGAAATTATAAACAATTGACAAGTCCAGGGACAGGAAATATGATTTGTCTCTAAAGCTATTTAGGTCAATTTACCGTGTTTGGGACACAACTTGAAGACTGTGAGGTTTTCTACTAACCGAAGGGCCATAAGATTTATCTTGTGAATCAGACATTTTTACATGTATAACAGGTTTTGTAGTGAAAACAGAAACAATACTGGTGTCATCGAAACAAAATAAGGTACAGTCCATTAATTTTATAGTACAAATAACATGTGAGTTGGCTGTAGGTGGTCTTCCTACCCTTTCCACCTGAGAAAGCTTATTTTACGTGCTCAAACATTTCCTGACTAGTGGATCGACTGAGAATTCCAGGCTCCTTTGATCTCCAGGGTGGGGCTTTCTCTTCCACTGTCTGCTTTCATTATTTTTGTTTCCTGGTAATAGAAAGCAGGGCAATGCATGGAAGTGAATAGATGGGGAATATAAATGAAGAGGAAAACGAAAGATAGGAAGTAGAGAGGCTGATCAACTCAGATAAGTAGGTGATGAAGAGGTGGCAAGAAGAGCGATGGAGGGCACGGAAAAGGGAAAAGAAGGCATTGAGATATGTTATATACACGGAACTACTGCACAAGGATGAAGTATGCAAATATGTAATCATATAAGTCAAAAAGAAGGTGGTGGCATCTGTGATTACAAAGGAGATCTTGTTTGAATACACAAGTAGAAGCGTATTTTTATAAACAATTCACACATTATGATTTCTTTGCTCATGAATGTATGCAGTGGTCTGTTCCTACCATAGTGTTTTCATTTCACTACTTTAAAATGCCATCCACAATATTTTTTAGTCTCAGTTTTATTGTTACTAAAGTGAGTTTGGTAGAAACTTACTAAAAATATCATTCTTAGATTATTGTAGAGTGCAAATGTTAGTAACACTAGTGAATGAAATATTCATTGAAAATTGTGTTGTTCGTATTGTGTACTCAATTTTTTAATGATAATATCACAAAAATTCTGTAGTTTTTAAGTAAAATATTCTATTAAATTTAAAAGTTGTATATAAGCCAGATTTTGTGGGCATGCCTGTAACCCTAGCACTGTGGAGGCTGAGGCAGGAGGATTGCCACCTCCTTGCTCTCCTGGCCACATTCAAGGCTAACCTGAACTAGATAGCGCTTGTCTCAAAAAAATAAGCAATCAAAGCAAGAAAAGAGGCATTTATAAAATTGATTTGGGCTGGGGAGATAGCTCAGTGGAATCAGTGCTTGCCTGGCAAGTACAAGGTTCTGAGTTTGATCCCTGGTACCACCAAAACAATAAAAAATAAAAAAATAGAAATAAAAATTTATTAAAGCTTTAAAAATATTGCTTTGCATAACTGACCTATGTGTAAGTGTGTATGTGTTCCTTCTACTAATGATAGTCTATTGCCATTGTTATATTTACTATGTGTACTACTCTGAAAATTCTGGCAGAATTTTCTTAAAGTTATTTTCTGGTTCCGCATGTATTTAACATTGCATATGAAAAGATAACAGAGACTCCAACTGGGCAAAAAGTAGTTGCTTTTAAGCATACAGGTAGGTCCATCTACTCTACAAGTTAACTGGCCTCCAAAGTATAGGTAGGTAGGTAGATGGATAGATGGATGGATGGATAGAAAGATAGATAGACATGGATATATGACATTCTTTCAACATTTATAACAATTTACTGACATATTCATCTTTTCTTTTCTAAGTCTGTTTTATAGGTGGTTGAACTATCATCTGCACACACACACACACACACACACACACACACACAAAGAGGGACATAAGATAGTCTATCTTGCAAATACCATGGAATTGAATGCATTTTAAAAATAAGTAGCCTAGTATCTATTGTGCCTTTCAGATTGTATATATTTCAGGTTCTCACACTAGTGACACAATATGATGATGGTACATGTGGGAACGGGAAAGAATTTGTTTAATGGGAAGTAAAAACTGGGATGACAAAAAGGACAAAAGATAGGAGAAAAAAGTTATATTTATGTACATAGGCAGGATAATTTGGATAACTGCACTGGTGATCCTTGCTGTTCTTTTTGAAAGGAACTGTTAATGCTTAAAACTTCTTTTTTCTTCTTAATTTCTTGTAACTTTTTGTTGTTGTTGTTGTTTTGTTTTCTCAACCAGTTTTGTACATTTGTCTGGTGACCTAAACAGATAATTTGAAGATAATATCATACAATACACCATCCATTGTTAAATTCCTATTACTTTGTTTAGTGAAATTTTATGTTGTTTCAAATGCTTTTCCCCCCCAATATTTTGTAATCTTTAAAGAGTAAAAGAATAAATAAATAATAAAAATTAAAAAAATTAAAAAATTAAAAAATAAATAAACCATGACATTGCTGATAGCCAGCCAATGTCTGCACCTGTGGCAAGCAAATCTACTATGACCTCTGTCAGCAACACTAATTATGCAACACTTCAGAACTGCTCCCTTATTACTGGTCAAGACCTACTGTCAGTCCCTATGTCTCAGGCTGCCCTTGGGGAAATAGCTCCTGCAGCCAAAGACCAGGTAGGTTATGCAACCCCTGCAGTTCACCAGGATTTTGGCAGAGAACACCGATTGGTTCTGCAATCCATGGCTAACATAAAGGAGAATTTCTTACACAATTCTGAGAGCAAAGCAACAAGCAGCCTTCTGATGCTAGACTCCAAATCCAAGTATGTCCTAGATGGCATGGTTGAGACAGTCTGTGAAGACCTGGAGACAGACAAAAAAGAGCTTGCCAAGCTCCAAACTGTTAAGTTGGATGAAGATATGCAAGACTTATAAACTTTATTTCCTACACGCCCCCTTCCTTTTTGCTTTTGGCATCAGCAGCAGATCTTTTCATGTGGCCCCAGAGACATAAAGCATCTTCCCATTTAAAGGAAAACACACTACTTTTTAAGTACACACATTCAAGAGACTTTACATTGATCTGCATGAAGATCACAGTTGACTGCACATTGGTAGAACTGCATTGTCAAAATTTCGTTCACTTATCCTGTTCTCTTTTCAATAGAGACAAAGTCCAAGTATACCATTTAGTTGGCAGTATAGTTTTAAGGTCAAATGGAACCTGATAAGTTTTTTTAAATTAAAAATGTATACATCTAACATAGAAAATTAAACATAGTTGCAGATGGTTAGAAACAATGCAATTGTTTTTGTTTACTTTTATTACATGGGCATTGATAAGAAACAGAAATGGTTCCCCGAACTGTTGTAAGGGTGTATTTTTTGAAGTTGAGTAGCTTAATATATATAAATATGTGTACATGCATACAGACACACTTACCTTTTTTTGAGAAAGTCTTGGTTTAAGTCTGTACAATTTCCAGATGTGGTTGCTAGAAGTTCAGTGTAGCTGAGGAAGTTTGAAACTCCACTAAAAACTGAAACAAACTTCAGTGTGAATGTAAATATATCAGTCCTAAAAGCAAGATTTAAGTACAGTGAATTTTATTTATACCATGTATGTTTCTCTTATACTTCAGGTGCTATGAACTAAAAAGAAAAATGTTTTCTTACTGTTTAATTTATTTTTATTGTTTGAACAGGAAGTGAACACTGTTTCCAATAAAGTTTTCCTTTTGTAGGATTTTAAAAGCAGTGACTTTTATCAGGAGTCTATTACGGTCAATATTAATAACACTGAACCAGGAATTCTAACTCCCAATATTGGAATTTTGGTACTTTTTTCACATCTTTGTTTTTTATTTAGCAACTCTGATTCTTTTCAATGTGTTTTATATACTCTTCTATGTGCCTTTTTAACTTGTGGCCTTTTTATTAGTAAGATACAGATGTGTCCGCAGAAGCACTGATGGTTCTTTTCTACTACCAAGCAGGGTTAATTTCACCATAGAATTACATCTGGAGAGCTTAAGTTTTACTAAATATTATCTCCAATGCTTCTCGTGCAAATGGATAAACAGCTAATTGTCACTGATGCTTTTCGTCATGTAATGAAAATAACATCAATTAAATTATAGAAGGCAATATAAAATCAACTCTGCTGGCTATGACTGCCATTTTAAAGTAAAGAACTAATGTGTCTATGCTATTGAGCAAAATTCTGTCCTGTGGGAAATTCACTCAGTTGTTTGCATTTCTTGATACACAGTGACATATGACTTTGTTTGCATTCTCTCATCATGTCTTCAAAAGCAATCTTCTGGTTTCTGTAAGAAGCTTGTTGGATGATGTTGTGAATTGTGTTTATAGTTTTTATCAGGACCCTGAAATGCAAATACATTTTCATAGTGAGTAGTTACTCTGTACTCTCTGAAAAGCCAGAAGTGAGAAAATGATATGTGCAAAGATGACTTAAAGTAGGTCACCATAAAAATGCAGCATCTTACTTTCTTTATGATGAGAACAAAGGGTCCATTCTTGATCTCTACATGCACATTGGCAGCATGTGTTGAACAAGGGCTGCAGAGTACTTCATTAACCTTTGCTGTTACTGCAGATGCAATTTTCAGGCATGAGTAAAGAGCCCTATGAAGAATCCCTATTCCATCACTTTGATAAAGAACTTACATCCAGTTTTTATGGAATTGGTGAATGTTCCTTAACTGCTAAAACTACATTTTATTTTGCTTTGTTTTTACAGAATCAGGTGTTTTGGAGTTCTCTTCCATTTTACAATATTTTACAGCTTGTTTCTTCTTTGGTTGTTGCTGATCTTGTTACCAAGGTTAATTACGTGATTCTATAGTGTAGTTTACATGAAAATGATGTTTTCCACTTGATTGCTGCAGATATCAAGAGTTTGTTAAATATTTTAAAATATCCATCCAATAGGGAGATGGGAAGGTTTAAAGCATTATATATGTTACATGTATAACAGGGAAAGTTTTATATGTCTTCCAAAAATATAAGCCTGTCTTTTATTTAGAGTTCTTTCCTCATTCTCCTTATGAAAAGAAAGATAGCACAAAAACCTCACACTTATATAGGAAACCCATTTATATTCCCAAAATAGTGTAATTATAACTTTACAATTACTCCAGGTAGCTACACAATATACCAGGTAAGAATCAATGCACATGAGAAAGAACTTACTGTTCTTTTCTTTCAGTAAAATACAGGCCACTCAGTATGTAGCCCAAATATATGTGAATGGAATAATATAAACCCCATGATCTCCTGCACAGAATTGCAAATGTGATATTCCAATGCCAAGGGCCAGACCTAGGAACCTTGGAGTTCATGTGGCAGGAAATCCTTCCTAACATAAACCAATGCTTGAAAATGCTGCAAATGACCCTCTAATGATGACTGATGAGCAATCAGAATAGGGGTAAAGAATTCCCCTGAAGCACCAACCCCTGATACTGGCTGTGGGACTTTTTGGTGTGAATCTATCTATGCACTCCATCAGCCATAGTTTGGCATTTAGCTCTTAGTTACATCCAATAAAGGACAGTCTCTTGTTTGACAAGAAAGTGCATTTGTTCCTCAAGTAAGCAAGAGTACCTATGTTGTACTGCATCATAGCTCATGTATATTTATACTAAAGACTCTGAATTATACACATGTTTCAGTGCCTTTCAGGTGTTGTGAAAGGCAGGTAGATGTTATAGCCATAGACTTAAAAAATCTATAGTTTCATTGCACACTGATCTTAAATTGTCCTGTATGCACCCTTATATCAAGCATGTTAAGAGTTGGATTATTGGGCATGTGTAGCAGCCTTCCCTGCTGCATCCTAGACAAGTGTGCATTAGTGCATAGCCACAAGTTCTTCATTCTTTAAAAAGTTTTAGTAGATCATCTCACATGAAAAAAAATCAGGAAAACCGGGGGTAAGAATTATATTTTACAAAATATGTTTCAAAGTCTTCCTAAAGCTTAGATGATAGAGCCTAATGGTTAGTTTGAATCTTACTAGTATATTTCAAGTTAGGGAACTCTTACCACCATAAATTTTATTAGTCAAAATTACACAGCATGTGACTCTTGGCTTTCAGGGTTCTCAACAAAATCTGTTCTTCCGTTGCATATACTGTATGTTTAGAGGCAAACAGTTATACACTCCATATAGTTTTACAGTGCCTTACACAGAGAGAAACTCTATCCAGAATGCATACCATGGGGTGGGGAACAGAGTCTTTACTGCACTGTTAGGTGATGGCACACAGCATGTCCCAGAACATTTCTGTGCTTAATTACCCAACCAAAGAAATCTAAAGTATGTATGTTGTACTGTAATGGGGGTTTATACCTGGACAATTAAGTGTTTTATTTGTTTTCTGAAATGATGTGAACTTATTTTTCTAAACACTATACTAAATAAACTTTATATTTATACCAAAAAAAAGAAAAGAATGGGGCTAGAAAAAGAGCTCAGTGGACAAAAGTGCCTGCTTAGGCAGGCTTAGGCACGTGAAGGAACCGCAGTTCAATTCCCAGCACCACATGCCACACCAGCCCCACCTCCCAGGACCAGCTGAGCTGACCAAAGTCCAGGCATAGGGGCATATGCCTGGGGTCCCAGCACTGAGGAGGGTGA
This sequence comes from Octodon degus, assembly GCF_000260255.1. NCBI lineage: Eukaryota > Metazoa > Chordata > Mammalia > Rodentia > Octodontidae > Octodon > Octodon degus. Next base: position 80,554 of record NW_004524926.1, read on the forward strand.
AAACAGGAGGATCACTGTGAGTCCAAGCTGCATAGTGAGACCATGTAACAATGAAATACAATTTTTTTAAAAAAGAAAAGAAAAGAATAGTATCTCCCCACTGGGCTTGCTTCAAAGAGATCCCACATGCACATCCATACATCTCTTTTTTCCCCAAGATTTACTGCCCATTTCAGCCAGGACTGCAAAGGGTTGGAGGAAGACAGTAGGTGGGGTCCTTTCCTTTCCTCCCCACTATGTGGCCTTCCTCTATTTCCCTCTCATCGACCCAGGCTTTCCTTGTAGAAGACTGCTTGGAATTCACACTCAGCCCAAGGGAGATGTTCTGTAGCAGCATCAGCATTTGCAGCCCTACACAAACACTGAACCTGGAGGCCTCAGAGACACAGACCAGATCCTCTGCCCTGGTGTTCTTGGCAGTACAAGGAGAAAAGATTGAGAATCAATACTGCATGAATGGATAGTTCAAGCCAGTCCTGTGCTGTGACTAGCCTGGTCACTGTCCATGGTGCTGAAGCCCAGGCTCTGATTTAGAGATTAGTGCAAAGAACAGAAAGCAATGTCAGAGTTCTACTCAGACCCCCAACTGATTGGATAAGGTCTGCCCACATTAAGGGCAACTATAATTCTTCCAAGTTGATGTCTCACAGGAAAAAAATGAGGGGAGGCAAAGGCTGCTATGGAAGCCCTCAGAACCACACTCCCTGAAGGAGTCCTGGAAAAGGAGCTGGGGGCCCAGCACCATGGGGACAGAACAGCAAAGGGAGCAGCATGGGGAAGATGCTGAGGTGTGAGAACTCTGGTAACAGGGTCACAGGTGGCTCATTCCTGGGACCAGAGAACAGTTGGTTACTAGAGGGCAGGACTCCTGACGTCCTGTCCTAGGTGAGACAGGGGCACTGGGAAGATACTGAGGAATACTGAGTTACAGTCTGAGACAGAGAAGTGAGGCATGGCACAGAGTGCAGGTTCCTGTATTTTAGAGGTTGGCAGAACCCCTCTGTGACTGGCAGCAATGTCTCCAGACCTCTGTGGAAGCCTCCGTGCCCAATGGCCACAAACATGACAAGGGAGTGACCTGGGAGTGACCTGACCTTCGTGATTTGCTTCTAGATGCTTGTGTCCTAACACAAGAATGCACACTCTTGCTTGCCCTATGATGGTCCCCTGTCACCTCTGTGATGCTGGGGCCTCATCTGGCCTGGTCTAGTCTTCAGGCCTCACACTCCTGGGTCCCCAAAATGTCCATCACTCTACCAAAAATGCCCCACCTGAGTAAGGAGCTCTGGGATAACTGCATTTCAGGCTGCAGAGGAGAAACGGAGGCTGGGTCAGGGAGAGAAAGATGCTGGATGGGAGTAGGATTTGAATGCAGGGCCTCGGTCTTCCCCAACCCACCTTACCACTACCAAAGAATAAGGAGAGATTTGAGGATCTGAAGGAGCTCACAGTGTCCTCTGCTGTCCCCAGGATACTGTGTTGCATCCTGGACCCAGAGAAAGATAGGGCTGGGATCCCAAGCCAATCAAACAATCCCTCGTCCTCTCACTCTGCAAGTTCAGTGAAGCACAACAGCCTCTCAGCCATGCAGGGCACAGCGAAGGTTCCCAGTGTCCTGAATGGCTCTGAGGATCACCTGTGTTCTAATGACTGCATCGCAGAACTGGGGGCACCTTGGGTCAGGTGTGGCCAGAGTGAGAGCAAACATGCTCATCCAGAGCCAACCTGTATATTCAGTCCACACTCACTTCCCAGGCATCAACCCCAGCCCACTTCCTCCCTACCCGGGAAAGGGCTGTTTCCACACTGTTCTGCAGATCAGGAGCCCAAGATACAGCACAGCCAACTAGGAACTAGGAGGGCACCATCCTACAGTGAGAAGCCAGGCACAGCTGGCCCAAGAGGCTTTGCAGCAGCAATATCTGGTGGCAAGGACAAGTGCAACCAAGGGTTGCCCCTGCATGGTGGGCACAGGTGCTTGTGAGTGTTACCCACCCACACCTGGCTAGTAGTACCTGGAGCCTTGGCTGCACTAAGGGCACCCAGGTGTGGAAGTGAGGGATGCAGAGCTTCCAGTAATCAGGAGTTGAAAAACAGCATCAGGGCTGCCATTCCACCCTTCGAAGAAACTCATGAGTGAATGTTGTTGGCTTTGTAGGGGAAGACTCTGTTCCCATGTGTGTAACCTGCTGTTGTGGGGCAAGAGTATGGGGAGTCATGTTCCCAACCCCCTTGCCTTTGGCCTTGGGCTGCAGAAGGCTGACCCTGTTGTTGGAGGTGACAGGGTAGGAGCTGTGATCCTCCAAAGTCAGATGGCAAACAATGACCTGACTTCCCACTCCCAGCCCAAGAATGGGGAGCAATGTGTGCATCTGCCCCTGGAGACTTAGGAGCTCAAACAGGTGAGTGAGTGCCTTGTTCCCTGCTGCAAGTGAAGTGTGTAGGAGAGCAGGGAGGGTGGAGGACAGCTCAGTCTGACCTGCCGCTGTAAACCACATATATCTTTGTCTGAACATAGTCTCCAGCATGGGTCAGGACATGCTAGGCGCTCTGTTTGCCTGAATGCTCTAGGACAGCTCTGGTGCAGGGGAGCTGTCAGGCCTCTGAGGCCAGAAGAGATACAGAGGGCAGCAGGCTCTCAAGGCATAGAGGTCAGGGAACTGTGAGGTTTTAGGTGGGATGCGGCTCACAAGGGCATAGAGGAGGGAACAGAGACCCCATAGGTGGAATCATGGGGCACACACACATTGGACACAGGGATGGCCTCTAGATCCCCTTACAGAGGATTCTGTACAGTTTCACACCCAAACCCTTCTGTATTGAGCTCTCACTCTAATGTCACTGCCTCTCACCACGATCACCATAGGGACAGAAACAGACACCTAAGGATAGCCCTTCCCCAGGCACCCATGGAAACCACTGCTGGCCATCCACAGGCTACAGCCCCTGCTCCACTCCCCTGTGCAGGAAGGACCATGGAGGTGCTTATCAAAGTCCCTCCTACTCTGCCTTCTGCCGACCTGGAGCTCCATGTGGCCTTGTGTGGCTACTGTCCCCTGAACCTTGGCACTGAATCATGCAATGACTGTCTGCCCCTGACCACCACACCCTGACCTGTTGGTTTTATTGCCTCTCAAGCTCCCCATTCACACAAAATATCTGACACCACCCTGAATGACACAATGCTCTGTGGCATTTAGGAGGGAACAAAGAAGGAAGGAATTCCAGTCCCTTTCCCAAAAACCTCAGCAAGCTCCATGTTTTCAGTCACAGTCCAGTCCTTTCCCCCATTAAACCACAGGCTCCAGAGCGTGAAGCACACAAGATATCACACAGCCAGCAAGGCAAAGACTTGAGAAAAACAAGAGGAGGAGAGATGCAATGGCTTGTGCTTTCAGTCTATGGCCAGCTGGTGCCAATGCTGTAAGCTCATGGTGAAGCAGAAACATCATGGTGGAAGGATGGAGTCGAGGAAATTTATTCCATTCATGGTAGCCAGAAATCAGAGTTGGGGGAAAGAGAAGAAGGACAAAGAAGGATGTCCTAGGTACACAGTGTAGTTCCCAAGGTTACAACCCCAGGAGCCAACCCCAGGAGCCACCCCCTTCAATTGGGCCCTGCCTCCTACTAATATAGCTGTGATCCATGGATTAATCCATGTAGGAAGTTAGCGTCCATGATCCTATCACCTCCAAAGCCCCACCTCTGCACACATGAGCTTTTTGGCTAAGCACTGATGTCCCAAGAGAAGAGCTCAGACCAAGCCTGGCCACATCTTCCTCAATGCCTCTGTCCTCCTGCAGATGGATGCAGTTGGTTTTGCTAAAGAAACATTAAGCTTCACAGGAAACCTGGTAGTTCCAAACTCATCTTTCTAGCAATAATGAGTTATACCACACATGTTACAGTAGTTTCCTGGCTCATTTTATTAGAACCTGCAGGTGTTATCAGGGAAAAGTTAATGAAGCATATTTTAAAACAAGCTACAGCTTTAAAAAAAACTGGAAGCACCCAGGGTTGGAAGAGGAACTGGAAGTACCTTGGAAATTACAGTCCAAGGGCACAGAGGTAGTGGGCCACTGACCTTCACATAGGAGATTGCAAAGGAGGTTTGTGAATGGGAGAGTGAGTTCCATTTGGGCTCAGCCCAAGCAGACAAGGGCTGAGACAGACAGTGTTCTGAGATAGTCAGAGCAGGCTCCTCTGCATGACTAGCCTTGATCCACACAACTGCCACAACTCTTGTGTGACTGGGCCCAGTGTTCCCTGCACAAGGGTACATTGAAGCTGAAATGGAATCTGGCTCCAGTGACAAAACCATGTACCCTGGAAGAGGTTTGGATCCACCAAAAGAAAGGATTGCCTTTTCCACAGCACCCAGAGGTACTCTACACCTAAGGCTGAACTTTCAAAGCCATCCACATACAGAGGCTCCCTGAATTCTCACAACTCCATGAAGAAGGGACCATGCACACCATTTTACAGAGAAAGAAGCTGGGGCCAAGATGTCAACAAAAGAAAAAAAAACTTAGGAGACACTCCTAAAGCAGATCTCTCAGGTTCCAATGATTTGCACTAAGCTACAACTTTCTGGGAAGCTCATCAATATGCTTAGCCATTTTCCCTGTAACAATTTTCTTTAGTACTAAGCATTGAACCCAGGGTCTTTCCATTGGGCTTCATCCACAGCTGTTTTGAGACAAGATATCACTAAGTCACTAAGCTGCCCAGGCTAGGCCCAAACTTGTGATACTACTGCCTCAGTCTCCCAGAGTGCTAGGACTAGAGGAAGATTGTGCCACTATGCCACTATGCCTTATAATAATCTTTCTTCATGTGGAAAAACAGAAGCTTGATATGGACAACCTATTTATTGCATATATTACAACATATAGTCCCAAAATTGCATTTTAAAAAGTAAAGTAAAATAGACAACACTTGTATCATTCTAATACAGCACTTCCCTCACCTAAGGATGTCTCCATAAAGGACTCAAGTATGAAGGATGAAATGTTCCATTATGCCCTGCCATTAAATACCAGGTCAGGGTCACTGTTTTTAATTTTAAATACAATTTCATTTCATGATCCCTCCTAAAATGGGGCAGAAACACAAACCTCACATATAAGGAAAAAAAGGAAAATTTTGCGGAGAAGCCAGAGCAAAGTATCTGACTTTTACCCAATACTTTCCTGAGTAGAAAACATAACTTTTTTGGATAAAAAAAGAATATCCTTCTGATTGAATTCTATTTCTTAGCTAATAAAAATCATAACCCAGCAAAAAAAAACATAATACCTTCAACCTTGGCCAATTTTGCTTTTTATTTTTCAGCAAAAATAGCGTGAAAAGCTGTGAGTGAACACAGACCCTTACCTGGCTTCTGAATGAAACTGTGTGGCTTGCTCTTTGAGTAGATGATGGTACTGAAACACACCAGGAATTCTCCTAATACTTCTCTTTTTCCAGAGTTGAAAAATTCATTAAATACACAAAAATTATTCATTTTTGAGCTAAAAATATAGGCTGCTTAAAGAACAAGTGCTAAAAAGATTTGTAAAAGTTTCAGAAAACAAGCCAGTAATAAACAAGTAGGCCCAGAGTCTGATGCCTTCAGATGAGGTCTTAAATTCAGATCTGGGGCCATCTAGTGGTTCATATGAAGTTAAGTGTTTCTAAGGAAGAAAAATCTACACAGAACAGAGGTTAACTATGGAAAAGACAAGCAGCCAGGTATTCCTGAAAACTGGGGGGAGGGAAAGGGAAATGAAACTGCAGTAGTACATGAGGGCCAGCTCCTATAGAAAGACTTTATCATGATCATAGGCGGGAGAGGGTTTGGGACAGTAAAGTGACATGATCAGAGATGTGCTTTAGTAGAACAATGCAGCAGTGGAAATGGTGCTGTGGATAGTGATGAGATCAGGTGCCTGAGGAGTCGGTGCTACCTGCTTCAATTCTGGAGCCAGACAATGGGGACAGCAGCCTCCACATGTAACCAAAGCAGGGACTCCTGGTTCCATTGCTTCAGTTGCCTACAACTGTGCCTGCTAAGGTAAGGGTTTTTAATATAAAAATAAAAGTATTCTTAGGAATATAAGATTCCATAATACTGACAAAACACAGGGCCCCACCTGTCCCATGCATTTTAGAGAGCGAAGAGTTGAGGTGGAGTCATACCAGCCTGACAGCTGGGCGCCACCTGTGCCCCTTCCTCTCCTTTGCAGATGACAACAGAAGGCTCCTGAGGTCACACTGAACTGGCACACAACATTGTCCCACTGATGATGCATTTTGTGCCCAGGTGCAGGGGATCCCCTGTCCTGGGTGTAGATAAGGTGGCTCTGGTGTCTGTAAACAACCCAGGGACAGCGAACATTCCAGGAAAATGACGTTTCTGAAGTGACCTTGCCCAGAACCCTCTAAGCACAGTACCCTGATCATCCATCCCTACAGAAGAGGAGGTGACATCCCCCTCCCCACACACGGAGGGCAGGAGGACAGCCTTCAGGAAGGCCACTTAAGGAGCCCCTTCTGCCCCCGCCGTGGCCCTAGGTTGTAAGTGGGAAAACTGAGGCTGCCAACCTCGGGCCTCCTCCGAGATTGCACCTTGGGCCAGTGAAGTGAAAGACTCCACTTTCACACTGGTCTGAGCTGGACAGGATTCCCGGGACAAATCCAGAACCACAGACTTGCCCACTCCACTTCTGCCCGCATCGCATCGCACCTTAGGGTACTACTTCCCGCGCCACCCACTTCCTGGGTGCCACTCTGCCATCCACAGAGCCTTTGCACTTCCTCTGGTGGGCACCATGCTCCTCTGACTCGACAAACCATACCCCAACTCATTCAGTTCCCCTCTGCCCTACCAGGCTGCTGCAATGGCTCGGCTGCCTCTGATCTAAGCCCGTTTCCTCACTCTAGTTACCCACCTTAGCTCACCTGACCTGACCCCCTTGGCCCACCTCGGCCCACTTCGGCCCTCCTCAGCCCCCTTCGGCCCCACTAAGCCCCACTCGGGCCCGTTTGCCCTACAATGCACATTCATTCGGCTCCACTCGGGCCTGCTCGGCTCCACCCAACATTCAGCTTCCCTCAGGCCCCTTGGTTTCCTCAGGTGAAGGTCTGTTTCTCATGTTCCATTCAGCTGCACTGCGCTCAGACTGGTGCAGCAGGCTCAAGCCTTAAGCTCCTCTGGGGCTGACCACACAGACTACCCTCGACACAGTCCTTGGACTCCACTCCACTGTGTTCTTTGGAACACACTGTTTGCTCTGGTCAAACCCCCATGCCTTTGGCTCCAGTGGGGCATTTGGGTTCAGCCTGACCAACTTTGCACTGATTAGGCTCCAACTAGGCAGGGCTCGGCTCTACTTGACACTCTGCACATTTATCTTTAGGCCTCCAGTCCCCTCTGGGTTTTTTGTACACTGGACGGTCTCAGATCAATGCCACTGTTTCTAAGGTTCCATTTCCTTTGGGCTCTGCCTGACTCCTTGGCACATCATTTTGACGTCACTGGACTGGACCCCTTGCTTCCCCCAGATGGGCTCCATCCATCCTCCCAGCTCGTTTTGGCTGTTGGGATCCCATGACCCCTTGGCTCTACCAGCTGACAGAGCTTTTCTGTTCACCCCTGGAGCTCTGGCCCTTTCTTGGGCTCTCACAGCCCAATTCGATCCCTGCTAGGTAGCAGGGGCACAGGTCAACTCTGCCTTGGTCTCTGAAGTCACCTCCAGAGCACACTTGTGCCCCTGTCACTCTCCCCCCCCCCTCCACCCAGCCACCACGAGGGAGTTGAGTCTGAGATGTGTCACCAATGAGTCCTGTAGTGTTTCCTATGTTTGCTGTGCTGAGTGGAATGAAGACATCTGCAGCCTGGACATCACCCCCTCTGGTCCCTGTCCCTAGTGGATGACCATAGGACACCCTCCATCCCAAGGTCTCCATCTTCGTGGTGCTGCTGTAGGTGATACTTAGTAGCTTGCTACTGGGCATGTTTGAGCATCGCTTGTATGCTAGACAGACTGCAGACATCAGAACTAGGCTGAGAAGACAGCCATGACCCTGGCCCACATACAGAGCAGAGCACACAGAGGACTAAAGGACACAGGTTTGCACAGGACCTGGCCTTCTGCTTTAAGGTAGCCATGCAACCTGGAGCATGTTGCTCCTGCAGCCATTTCCCCTTCATGGAATGGCCACAGCTGCTTAAAGAGCAAGAACTCTAGTGCTTGCCTGGCCTTCCAAACCCACAGTCTCAGAGTCTCAGAATGTGGCTGCTGGCATCCTGGCCATGTGTAGGAATGTCCTGAGGAAGGTTGGGTCAGAGGAAAATGGGCTCTTAAAATAACCTCTCTGTCACTATGACATATTCCATACACTTCTGGTAGTCTGATCTTCAACTCTGAAGAGACAGAGCAGAAGCTGGGTGCCTCATCGGCAAGCTGCAGACACTGACTTGGAAACTTTCAATAAAAACATGATGTGGAAAGGTCCTGGAATAGGGAAGGCTGACAACCATGCTCAATAAGATGAGAGCTTCTCTGCTTCTGGTGCCAAAAACCCATTCAGGGCCCTTCCGGACACTGGTGTTGGGTGAGTGCACTCCAAGCCTTTCTGCTGTCCCTGTCACTGCTTGGATTCTACCAGAAACAGGCTTGACTAAGCTGGGCCTAGGTGGCAGAAAATTCTTCCCTTGGAATTAGGTTATAAGGACAGTAAATGTTTGCTAAAAGGAGAAAAGGACATTCCAGTAGATGCGATACGATAGACACTGCCAGAAGTTAATCTTGGAACCATCTCAGAACTACCATTGCCACACAGGCCAGGTGCTTTCCTGGTCATGTTACTCAATGCACCTACCCTTCAAAAAAATATTCTGATATGTTTTGAAAAGTGATCGCATTGTTTTATTAGAGTGTTTGTAGAGTTTAAGCTATGCATGAAAATGGCATAAAACCGGAAAAGGAAGAGAATCACTACAAAACCTCCTGCCTCAAATAGCAGAATTAGCATTAGGCAACATCATTCCAGATATCTTTCCAGGAAGGAAGGGAAGGAGGGAAAGGAAGGTCAATAGGAAGGATGAATCGAAGGAATAAAGGAAGGGAGACAGGACAGGAAGAAGAAAGGAAAAGAACTGTATTAAAAGATCAGGCTAATATTAATATGCTAAGCTGTGAAAGTCTCAAGTCAACAACTTCTATGGATAACCCATTACTATTGTGGACTGCTGGACTGTGTTGGATTGTTTTGCTGAATTCACGGCACCTATAGTATTTAGATGCCAATTGTGTTAGTTGATACATTGTGTCAACTTGGCTAAATCAGCTCTGGCAGATCTCAGCATGGAGGCCTAGCCCTGCAGGTGGGAAGGGCGCAGGAACTGAGAAAGGCAGGAAGCCATCCTGCCTGGTTTCCTGCCACACCGCCCCACTTCCCCACGGAGCTTGGCTTTGGAAGAGCTACGATCGCCATGGAGCACCTGCCTTCGCAGTCAGCATAGAAGGAAGAGAGAGGTTTGGTGGACGCAGCAGCTGCTGTTCATCCTTTGCTCTTCATTGTTTTCTGCCACTTGAACTACTCTTGTTTGCCTTGGAGCCAGCAGAATATGGCCTGAACCCTCCAGTAACTGTGAGCTAAATAAACCTTTCCTTCCTTCATTTTGAGTGTCAGGTATTTGTCCCAGCAATGAGAGAAGATAACTAAGACAGAATTTGGTACCAGAGGAGTGGGGTCATGGCTGTGGCTATACCTGACAATGTGAATTACAAGCTTTTGGGAATGGCTTATGGGAAGAGATAGGAAAGGCTTGGAGATGTCGCCTACAAGAGAAGTGCTGAAACAGCTTCAGCTGTACTGTTTGGGAGATTCTGGCTAGAGCTCAGACCAGAATGCTGATAGGAAGCCTGACTATAAAGACCAGGCTGGGGAGGTTTCTGCTGGGAAGAAGGATAGCATTGGTTGTTGGACTGCGGATGATTTGTGTTATGGGTTGGCAGAAGGCTTGTCTGCATTTTGCTCCTGTCCAGAGACTTTGCCTGAGACTGAAATTAAGCACAGTGGACTAGTTAATCTTGAAAAAGAAATGTCAAAGCAGCCAAATATTGGGGCAGTGGCATGGTCGTTGTTGGGGGCTTTTAGCCAGATTTATGTTAAGAATGAAGAGCAAAAAGCCCAAAAGGATGATTTAAAATGTTGTGTGTTTGGCCAGAAAGGAAGAGCCAGGAAGGCTGTGGACTGTGAAGACAGAGCTGAGAGGATCTCCACTGCTGAGAAGGAACAAGAGAATAGAAAAGATGTCCTGAGGGCATCACAGGAGGTGGCAGGTTCTTGCCCTTTGCAGCCTCAGAATCACAATGCTGAAGAACTTTGCTTTGAGGAAAAAGCCGCAGAGCCCCATGTTCCGGAATGGAGGCACTGGCCACACCAGGTTCCAGAATGGAGGCGGCAGCCACACCAGATTGCAGAATGGTGCCAGCATAGAGAATTTGTTTCTCAGAATCAGGGTCAGAGTGCTCAGCAATCCAGGCACTAGACCCCTACAGCCAAGAGAGAGGTAACCCTGGCTACTGCTCCAGCTGGCAGCAGCCCTTGGCATCATCCATGTGGCTTTGGTTGTAGGTGCATGCAGAATGCAGGTGTTCTGAGGTTCAGAAGGCTTCCACCCAGATTTCAAAAGGCCTGGGAGACCAGGCAGTGTGTCCCTGAGAAGGCAATGTGTGAAGTTGTGAATGAGAAGTCTATTCAGTGGAAACCTCAGAAGTTTGAAAAAACTAGAAATGTGGATGGTCTAAGAAAAGCTGCAAAAAGGGAGCAAAGCAGGTCTAAGAGAAAAGCCATAGGAGTTAGTAGCAGGAGTGGTGTAGGGGTGGAGCCACGTAGGGCTTTTGGAGCCCACAACTCATTACAGGGTGCTTTGAATGGTCCACAGGACTTAACATTTGCCCTTCTGGACCTTGGACTTGTTTTGGTCCCAACTGTTTGTATCCTGCAGTGTATCCCTTTCGGAATGGCAGTGCTTATCTTGTGCCTGTGAATGTTAGAAGAATTTAACCTTTCATTTGTAGAGGGGCTCGCGGCTAAGAGTTTGCCTTAGATCTTGGAGGTTTGGGACTTGGACTTTTCAGTGTTGCTGAAACTGTTAGGACTTTGGCAACTCTTAGAGATGGACTAAAATGTCTTGCATGAATGGTTGTGCATGAGTCTTTGGAGGGCCAGGGGTAAATGTCATGGTTCTAATGCAATGCAATGTTCAATTTGTAAAATGTTTAAGCATGTCTGTGTACCTGGAAATTGGCTTAAAAAAGTATGTGTCTAGTTGCCAAGTTGACAAGGGGTGGATTGTGTTAGTTGATACATTGTGTCAACTTGGCTGAATCAGCTCCTTGAGAAAGGCAGGAAGCCGGCCTGCCTGCTGCCCCGCCTTGCTTCAGTGGAGAAGTCCCAGTCTTTGGAGGAGCTTGATCTTCGCAGCTACGATCGCCATGGAGCACCAGTCTTTGCAGTCAGCATAAAAGGAAGAGAGAGGCTTGATGGACACCACAGATGCTGCTCCTCCTCTGCTCTTCATTGTTTTCTGCTGTGTGAGCTGCTGTCCTTTGCCTTGCAGCCAGCAGAATATGGACTGAACCCTCCAGTAACTGAGCTAAATAAATCTTTCCTTCCTTCATTTTGAGTGTCGGGTATTTGTCCCAGCAACAAGAGAAAATAACTAAGACATCAAGGGAGTACCCACTTCTGACAGGACTAAACAAAAAAGGTGATACAAAAGAAGGACCATTGTGTATCTGTATATGCAAAATAGTTAGGATAGCTACATAGCTACTTTCGCTTAATTCAGTGAGAAGAAAGATTTGTACTAATAAAGTTTGGACAGGATATCCTGTCTGCATCTTGTACTAAGGATAACCACTAAAAAGATAACAATGTACAATATATTAATTGTTGAAACTGTCCTATTAATCAGTTTTGAAACTGTCTCATTGATATTTGTTTCTCAATAAAATAAAATTTTAAAATGATCAGGCTATATATGCTTAATTTCTAAAATGTAATATGTAAAGCTTATTTTCATTTGAGTTTAAGAAAATTTCAGTTAAATACAAAACAGTTGTTACCTTTACATAATTGTTTCTATTCATTAAGAGAATGCAACTATATATGTATCCTAACCACTTTGAATACACAGATACAAAATGGACATTCATCTGTATATCCTTTTTTTGTTAAGTTCCGTTATTTGAATATTATAGGTGTGTAAACTCAGCAAAATATTCTAAAAGAGTCCAGTAGCCCACAATAGCATTGGGTCTTCTGCTTAACTGGCAATGTCAGAAATTGTTGACCTGAGTCCCCCACAGCTCAACATAGCAGCATGACTTTACTTCTTATATTTCATTTTTATACTTTTCTGCTGGATGGTAAGACCAAGGTAAAGCAGCACCTATACAACAAGAGTTGTAGCTTTTGGGTCTGATAAGGTCATTGAAATCCCCTCAGGATTTATCCTGAGATCTTGTACCTCAGAATGTAGAACCTTTGTCAGTGTCAGCCATGTGAATGAGTCACGGCCATTGCTTGGCCAATGTGCTCTCTGTGAAATCCTGAGAGAATGTTTTCTCTCCATGTGACTCTCCTTAGGCACACACTACATCATCAATTACTTTCCTCTTTGGCCCCATCCAACAGAAAAGTATAAAAACGAAATATAAGAAGTAAAGCCATGCTGTTGTATTGTTGAGCTGTAGGGGACTCAGGTCAACAGTTTCTGACATTGCCAGTCAAGTGGAAAACCCAATACTATTATGGACTACTGGACTGTTTTAGAATATTTTGCTGAGTTAACATACCTATAATATTCAAATAATGGAACTAAACAAAAAAGAGGATGCGGATGAATGTCCATTTTGTATCTGTGTATTCAAAATGGTTAGGATAGATATATAGTTACATTCTCTTAATGAATAGAGGGATTTGTTGTAATAGTGTTTGTAAATAGGATATCATGTCTGCATCTTGTACAGCAAATAACCACTAGGAAGAGAGTATGCAATGTGTTAATTATTGAAACTGTCCTACCAATTTGATTTGAAGCTGTCTCATTGCTATTTGTCTGTCAATAAAATTATGGGGAAAAAAGAGAGAGACAGCTGCCAGAAGAAGAGGAAAAAGAGCAACCAAAGAGCTAAAGGCCCATTGGCTCCCACCTACATTTCATAGGCCAGAACAGAATCATGCCCACTTTCACCTGCAAAGGATGTTGGGAAATGTAGTTTTCTTCACCCAGAAGCCAGAATGAAGCACTATGTTCATAGCTCATCATGTCTGGGTCTGCAATAACAGCTATACTTGCTCATTTACAGATATAAGTTGGAAGTTCCAGCTAGGGTCCATGTGCAGAGCTACCTGCCATGTGTCCTTTGTGAAGATACACAAAAACTGAGCTTTCTTGCTTCCTTAAGACACACTCACTGGGCATAAGATACCTACTGTACACTACGTTAATTCTCATAATGGTTCTGGAGAGTCAGTACTTACAAACAATAAAACAGAGGCTAAATTCTCAAGTCTCCATTAAGATACAATAGCACCAGAATTCAAACCTATACTGATCTATTCCAGAGCTTTGGCCATTCATGGTGTCCATCCTATGGCTCTACCTTCCAGCTTTCCTGGAACCTTACATAAAATCCAGCCCCGGAAACCCACTCCTCAGGGCACTGTATTTAATTGGTTAGAGGTAGAACCAAGACACAACTACTAATGGAGTTATTTTTCTCTTTATTTTAAACCAAGGAAACTAAGAGTCCAAGGTGGACTCAATTGGCCAAAGCCACACAGCAAGTCCAATGGAACTGAATGTGTTCAAACCTCTCTACCTTCTCCAAAGAGCTATCCATGCTTCCAGAGAAAAGCAGTCTCCATAAATTTGGGGTACATAGGCCCACTCTTCTGCGGCAGCCACCCACAGAGGCCTCCCAGGGAGTGTGTGTGCACCAGGGCAGGGAGCCAGGGGACAGCTGGTGATAAATAGCTCAAGAGATGCCAGGATGTCGGCAGGAAGCCGAGGTGTGGTTGGGCCAGGGCGGGGGCCGGATGTAGGATGCACTTTTTCCCAAGCACAACAAGCTGTGTGTTTCCTCCTCCCAAGCAGAACCCTGCCTGGTGTGTCAGGCCCCAAAAGGGTCACTAGCTAGACACTGCAAGGCTGGCAGGCAGGCAGGGGTCCAGGGCCAAGCCCCGGAGGAAGTCACATGGCCAGGGTCACGGGCCTGACCCAGAAACACTGAAGGGAGGGAGAGGAAGAGCTCAGCCCACAAGATGAATAACCCTGGACAGAGATTATCCTGAGGAAGACCTTGGGGTGGGACTGTGATAAGCACCCTCCTCCCAAGGTAACCAGGAGCCTGTCGCCAGTGAAGCAGAGTATGACCAAGAGCACTCAGAGGACTCTTAAGAAGATGCCGGGTAGAGGTGGCTTCTCAGGGACCCAGTACAGCAGGATGACCTTGGAAATGAATTGTGGGCTAAAAGGCACATGATAAAGCTGGGATGTGAAATGGAGCTGCCTTCTCCTCCTGCTGGCTGCATCACCAAAGCAGAGAACAGGAAGCCGAGACTGTCCCTGGCTCCCCTGTAGTGATCCTCAAGATTTCAGAGATGAAACACCACTGAGAGTGTGGACCCCTTAGGGCAGACCAAGCCTCAGGTCTGACACTGGCTTTTGCAGAAGGCACTGATGGACTTGTCCAAACTCTTCATGGAACCAGGCAACAGCATGGGAGCAAAAGAGGGCAAAGCCCTCACCCAGGAGACAATTCTGGAGCAGGTTAGGGGGAGCTGAAGGAGCTCACTCCTGCCTCCCAGCTCTGGTGTGGGAGCTCCTGGATCTCTAGCCAGGCCTGCAGCATCACCTAGCACTTATCAAAAATGCAAGAGGTCAGGCTTCACCCCAAATGGGCTGCATCTGAACTGGGGGTAGGCAGCTTTCTGTGTGTTCACAAGACCTCCTCCAGGCTACTCTGATACCAGCAGACCCCGAGGTGCACGCATGCATGCGCAGATGCGTGCACCTGCGCACGCACGCGCACACACACACACACACACACACACACACCTTACAGTTATTTAGTATCAAATGGCCATAATGGTCTCAACCTCAAATTCAGGGGCAAATCCTATTCATCTGATGGCCATGGCCAGGTCCACCAGCCATCAGGGTGTCCAGGATCTTTCCAGATCCAAAGGGGTTGGTTTCTCTTCCCACTTGTAGAGTGGGCAGTCTCCCTGAAAGAAGAAAGAGGCTTGTGGCTACTAACCTTGCACAAGAGAGTGCCTGGTGATCTACAGGGTGACCAGGGCTTCCACACTTATACTGTCCTAAAACACACCTAGATACCCAGGCCACTGCCAAACCAACAAGCCTCAGGTTGTACAAAAGGAGCTCCCACCAACATGAAAAACCTCACTTTGCAATGATATTGAAGCATAGCAGAAAATGTCCACTTGGAAGCTCATAGCCTGGTTTGGTGTCACCTGTGCTTTGTCCCATGTGGGTCAGTAAATCAGCTGCCCCTGCCCCTTCCTCTATCCAATGCCTCCAAACCCTCCTTCTGCACCGCCCAGGATATTGCTACACTGATTATAACCTATCACCCTCACTCATCCAAGCATGAAGATAGCTTTAGCTACAGCCATACAACCACAGACAGAAATGCAAACTCAAGAGGGGAACTAGGAAAAGGGTGGTCTCAGTTACAAAGTTGTCATCCTGAGAGCTCAAAATATATGAGCTTGTATTAGCCTGAAAACAGTCAGCTTCTACATTCCTGATCTCAGAGCCAGAATGCCCTCCACAAACCTCAAGGGCTGCAGACCCCTTTGGGGGAGGAAGACTCAGCAAGGGCATCTGAGTCCACACTTCTGAACAGGAGAATTTAAGGCACAGAGGATAGTGAGGTTCTACCTTTCCCTTCGGCCCCTACCCACTGGTTTCCCATCCATGTGGAGAAATAAGTCCTGGGTACAGTCAGCCTCACATGCACAGGCTTCCTGGGGGAAAGTAGGTGACTCACTTGGTTGGTCACCACTCTGTGGGCACAGCAGAGATGCAGTGTAGCCCTAGGGGAAGACTGGATGCAGGGTATGAAGGCCTGGGCCTGATGGAGGCCATGTGGGCTAGCACCAGGGTGCTCCTGAAGAAACCCACTTTGAGGGACCTGGAAAAGGGTGTGGCATCTGTATTTGTGACACTGCCCCCCGGCCCACCTGAACCTCACAAGCTCATGGCCCAGCAGGACAGTCAGTAGACTTGGGCAGCAGGAAGAGAGAGCTGCCTCATCCCAACCCTGACGCCCAAGGCCCAGCTCTTCGTATCTGGATGTTTCTTCCTCACTGCGTGGCTTGGAGGAAGCGCTGAATTATGACCTGGGTCTGGCCACAAGGTGCCTAGCATGGAAGGCCGGGATGGAGAGACGGCCACACAGACAAAATCAGTGCCCAGCCCCCTGTTCTTGGCTGGGGTGGGGATAAGGGGAAGATAAAGAGACAGTGAGAGAGAACTTACACTAAATGCCTGTTGTGGGTCAGGCACTCAGGTACTTGGCAAGCAACTCTACCTCTCACTATCCCAGTTCGCTGCTCCAGAAAACAAGGTTGCCATGAGTAGATGAGAGTCATTTGATTACACATTCATCTGACTGTTGTCCACAGAGGGCTGCTGCCCAGGCATTGTTTGAGGAATGCAAGGTGACAGATAGCCCTACTTCCTGGTGCCTGACAGTGCAGCAACAAAAATAGGCAAAAAGAAGCCAACAAATAAAAATGCAGTGCAAAGTTGAGAGGTGACAAATCTAGGAAGATAAAGCCAGGCAGGAGATGATCAAGATACAGAGTAACAATTTCACCTTCCCAGGAAGACCCACAGGGAGGCGCAGCCCTGCCCACCTTGGTTGGTAGCTTCTGTGTCTGCAGTATGAAGCCCACCGTCCTTTCCAGTGGACACCCGAGTGGCATCTGAGAATTAAGGCGCAGAGGATAGTGAGGTTTTGTCCAACCCTGGCTCTCTATGAGCTGCTCGTGTGGAGTGACCTGGATGCAGGCCCTAGCTCCCTCTTGGAGAGCATGCCAAGTGAAGGCAGCAGAGCAGCCTGCAGGCAAAGCCGGTGCCCCAGGATGGCTGAGTGACAAGCAGACGCTCCCAGAAGTGATATCTGCAGGGAGTTGCAGGAGGAGGCAAGATGGGCTTGTCCCTACCTGGAGCTCAGCACACCTTTGCCCTGCAGAGAGTCCTTTCTTCAGCCATGTCCCCCATGCCCTGCATGGTCCCAACTCCTGAGCTCTGCTCCAGGATTAAATAGTCTTTCCTTCTACTCATTGCCAGCCACACAGGCTCAGCACAGGGCTCCTGCAGCTTCTGGTGCTTTAGTAACCAAGGCTCTGTGCTGCGGCTGTCTTCCTACACACACAGCCAAGGACTCTGAAAGCAACAAAAAGACCACTGAAAAGACAACCCGGCCAGAGGAGCCCCCCATGAAGACTGCTGGAGCATGCATCCTTGCTTGGTCTGTAGCTGTGGCCTCCCCCGAATGGGTCCTCACGAATGCACACCTGGCGCTTGCTGTGCTCCAGGTCATGGTCTAAGCACTTGACACGCGAAGTCTCAGGCCTCACCTCGCCCTAGGAGACAGAAACCATTGCTATCCCCAGATCGGAGACAGACTGAGGCAGAGAGAGATGTGAGTGACTTTCCCTAGGTCCCAGAGATAACGTGTAGGGAAGCCAGTCCTGGCCTCCGTGAGAACCCTCGTCTACTTCAGCAGGCTCAAGGCAGCACCCAGGATTTAAATCGCTTTTCCTTCTGTTTCCAGCAGGTGGCACCAAAGCACCTGCCCAGCTAAGCACCTGCGCCGCTGTGCACCTGCTCCAGAGAGATTTGGCCTGACTGAATAGCGAACTGGAACCTGCTGGTGAGGGAGGCCTTTTCCTTCCAGGATCCAAGCAAGAGGACAGATGGGGAGAGCGATGCTGGGTGAGCATGGTTGCCCAAATAAATCTGCAATAAGGCCACTGAGTTGCGAAACAGTTATTCAAACCTGCCTCTGCGTCTTACAATGAATCAGAATTAGTTTTCCTTTGGGAAAGAAGCTCAAAGTCCCCCAAGTTTCAAATAACCTGGAGATGTCTAGCCTCAGAGAAAGTTAAACAAGTTCAAACAAAAATCTATCCCAAATCACGAAGCTGACAAGTGGCAAGCTGGGCTCTAACCCAGGCTCAGCTGTACACAGCACGCACGGCCTTTCTCATAGGCCATGGTTCTCCCTTGTGGAGACACCAAGTGTGTTCTGGAGTGGAGTGGAGTGGAGAGGATAGAGTCTTTCCATTTTAACAGAGGAGGAGGGGAGTCCAGGCATCAGTTGGGGTGGAAGGCTCTGCCAAGATCAGCTCAGAAGGCAATGCATAAGATGTGCCCTCTTCACAGAGGGGCCTGGGCCTTTGGGCTTACTGCCTCCCCACACCTAGCACAGGGCCTGGCACATTGTAATCCTCATGACTGTGTGGCCAGTGGGAGAATGAGGATGCGGCCAGGAGCCCAGGACAGAAGCTAGGATGAGGGATTCAGGCGTCCCTGGTGAAGTGGGACTGGGAGAGCAGTGAGGATGTTAGGAGTTCACAAGTAGAAGAGAGGACGAAAGTTGTGCCAAGCACAGGGACTGTCTTCTCTAAACTTGTTAAATCACAACCCACAGGCTCACACCCAATAATGCACACCCATGCACACAAGACACACCCAGCGCACTCAGCTGGAACCTCATTGTATGTGAAGCCCTCTGGCTTTTCCTGGTCTCTTTCCTTTGTGTAAATGCCAGTGGCCACCCTCTGATTTGCCGCAACTGAGCACAGGGTCCAGAAAAGTATGGACTTAACAGGGAGCAGCAGTCACCTTCAGGGGACGAACTTCCCTGAATCTGTAGTGGTGCTAACTGTGGTACCAAGTCCATCCTACAATGAACTCTCCAAAGGCTGGTTCCCTTATACACATAGGCCTGTGATAGGGTTAGACTTGAAACACAGGCACCGTGACACATAACAGAGGACATAAGCAGGATTCTAAAATAAAAGTTACTTCCTACTTACAAACTGTTCGTTTTTGGGATTGACCATTTAATGTTTCCAGGCCCATTAAATGGTCAATCCCAATCCATTTGATGGTGGGGAACTGGAACTTCAAGAAGGAAAATTTGGGGCATTAATGGTATTTGAGGCCAAACCCTAAAGATCTTGAGGTTCTGGGGTGACCAGATTGGCCCCTTTTTCTGTCCCGGCCTCCCTATCTCTCTGTGAAAGCCAAGGCAGCAAACGCCTGTCTCACTCTCTGGCTCTCGTTAGCATCTGGTTTCTCAGGCTCATTCTCCTCAGTTACTTGTAGGTACTCCCCTTCCCAGTGGGTTCTTCCAGTCCCATGACTGCTGAGCTCTGCACTGGGTGTCTCCACTCCTGCTCAGCCTCCCAAGGGGTCCCCCTCCATGGGCCAAGTGACAGCAGACTCTACTGTGAGTACTCTACCGGCTCTGCACAGCCCAAATCCTCTCCTGTGTTGGACCTGAGCTGTACCCTTAGGCCCCCCAGTTGAAACTGGGCTGCAGGGATGCTGGGGGGAGCCTTCAGGAGGTGCAACCTGGGAGGAAATGAAGTCACTATGGGTGTGGTCTTGACAGGACTATTAGGACCTGGGACCTTGGGATTTGGGGATCTCTTCCTGTCTCTGTGCTCCCCAGCTGCCATGAAGGGCCAGGCTCCTCCTCTATGCCCTTCCCCTGTGATGTGCTGTGGTGCCCAGGACAAAGTGACCATGGACTGAAACCTCTGCTGTGAATCTCAGGTGTCCTGTCCCAGTGTGGAAAGCCACTAACACAGCTGTCTTGGTGTCCACACTGTCCTTCCTGTCATGGTGGACCCCGTCTGCATTCTTTAGTTGATTGGTAACACCACAACTCAAAGCTTAGGAGCTGATCTTGAAGCCCATAAGCTCCAGACCTGAATCTCAGTTCAGCCCTGTTCTGGCTTTGGGAATCTTCACTTCATCCCTCTATCATTCACGCTCCTCATATATAAAATCTTGGTGACCAAGACAGTAGTAAGTGGAAGATGAGAACCAGGCTCTGAGCACTCTTGGAAAATAACTTGTGCCACTACACTGAAGCAGTGCTGTCCCCTGGTGTGGGTGTGATCACTGAATCAGTCCTCAGCCAACTTCCCAGGGCAGAGTGGTTTCTTTGATTCCTTTGCCTATCTTTTATGTTCTTCAATCCTATATCCTCCTGCTCTCACACTTGCAGAAGCTCTCAGAATTGGCCCTGATTCACTGGTGTCCCCAGCACCCAACCCTATGTTCTAGTCTTGAGTGCCAACATCTGTGACATGAATGAGTCTGCTCTGAAGTACTGATGGAGCATGAAAGAGACTGTCACCGGCAGGGGCTGACTGTAGTGTCATGGGCGGGGCTGACTGTAGCATGGATAACAGGAGGAGGACAAGAAAAGGAGGCCACAGGGATGTTAGCTATGGGACTTGGGGATTTGAATTGGGTCGATTCCAGTTGATCCATAGGCTTGGTCCTCAGTGCTCAGCTGGGCAGACTTCCAGGCTAGCATGCTCAGTGGCTGGGGCTGGGATCTGGGGCACCATATACACCTGTCTGGTAACAGGGCTGGGGTGGCTCTTATCCTGAGCTCTGTAGATGGAAGCTAAGCATGGCCTTTCATCCTGGGGCTGCTCGAAGGATGCCCATGTCTCCCAGGGATAGCGAGACACCAGATGAGTCCCCTTCCTGCTCCTCCTCAGTCTTCCTCCCATGGGTCTCAGCTCCTAGCACCCACACAGCCTGACCTGGCTGTACACCATCTCCCCTTCCATCCCCTGCCTTCCTTTCCAGCAGCTCAGCCCATTGTGCATTCCCTAGGCTTATGGCACCTCCTGATGTTTGCACTTGCCAATTCCCAGATAGTCAGTCCCTCAGGGCTCAGGCTCAGTGCTAAAATAAACCTGCCAGCACTCTCACCCCTCTTGTCATTCTGCCTGGTTACCTCCTTCGAGCCAGGGCTGTCTGAAGTGATGCATCTGCTCACACACGGCCTGTCTCCCTCCAAGAGGGAGGACTCTCGCCTTTCTTGGTCCTTGTGTTTTTGGTGACCAAGACTGTGCAAGGACAGAGGTCTGTGGGATGTGAATGGGTGCACTCTGTGTGTGTGTGTGTGTGTGTGTGTGTGTGTGTGTGTGTGTGTGTAGCATAGAAAGCAATCTTGAAGGCTAGGCAGGCCTGGAGGTCAGGATGGATGGGAAAGAGAAGGGGCTTATTAAAACTGGGGACAACTATCTGGTGACTTTTCAAAAACACTTTCACTGCCCTGATCTTTCGCGGTCACTCAGTTTGGAAATTGAACCCAACATCCACCAACTCCCAGACTGAGGTGTTTGGGGGTTAGCACCTCTGGAGGAGAAAATCCTGTCCCTGAGCGAACCCCAGCAGCATCCCCGGCCGCGCTCGCCAGGTGTCGCCGTGGGCGTGTTCGCGTCGGGCAGCCCGGGTGCCCCAGACTCGGTTCCGTGCGGCCACAGCTTCAGCCCAACCCCGGCCACCCTCGGGGAGCCCACCTGAGCCCCCTGGCCCACCTGCGCCCCACCCTCAAATGGCCTTGGTGTCGGAAGCGCACACGGAGCCCGCACCCTCCGCGCTAGTTGCAGTCCGGCAGAACCAGGAGCGCTACCCGGAACCAGCGGAAGACCCGGTGAGTCCTTCGGTCCCCAGCTCCCTGTGGTTCCCAGTGGCTGGGAACCGGCAGCTGGACAGCGCGGGGTTCTCCGCAGAGCCCGATCCTTTCCACCCAACACAATCTTGCGCATCCACTCTCTCGAACCTGCCAGTTTTCACAGCGTAGGGGGCGAGCAGAACCTAACCCCTCAACCCCTGAGGGTTCCCTCCTCGCACCCGCGCCCGGGTGCCAGCAGGGAGCGCCGCGGGAGCGCGCCTGGGCGGTCGCTCGGAGGCGGCGGGGGAGGAGCGGGGGAGGAGGGAGGAGGGGCGGCGGCAGCGTCCCGCACCCCCGGCTCGGCGCACTAGCACCCGCCGCTCAGCTCCTCCGCGCCGCCCGCGGCTCCCGCGCGTCTCGGCCCCGGCGCGCACAGGCGCAAAACAAGCGGCCCTGGGACCTCGCCCGAGCCCCGGGCGGGCTATGCGGATTGCGCCGCCGGGGCCGGCCCCCGGGATCAGCGACTCCCGGCCCGCGGCCCCGACCACCAGCGGGGACTATGACCCGGAAGGCGCGACGCTGCCTGGGCCACCTCTTCCTCAGCCTGGGCATGGTCTACCTCCGGATCGGGTAAGCACCCAGCAGGTCTCAGCGAAGTTGGCCAGCCTAGGAGGGAGACGCGCAGCCCGCGGCCACCGACTTCAAGCCAGCTGAGGGACCGGGGTGCGGGGTACGCGGAGAGGGAGGCACACAGAAGCCCCGAGAGCAGTACCCAAGGCGTGCACAGAAGACAGACGTGGGCAGGGGATCTACACCTAAGGACGCCCACCAAAAGCTGGGGCAGCATTAGGGTGCCCTAACCTGAGACTCTAGAGAGGATCGGCTGGTGCCGAGGGTCGCTCTCCCTGTGACCCTACAGACCGTGGGAGCAGTAGGTCTGGCGAGACCCCTGAACTGGGATCGCAGTCTCTCTGTCTGTGTTCCTGGGGCACTAGGAACTGAGCACGGCCTCTCCCAGCGATGGGACAGTGCTCAATCGGCAGGCGGGCAGCAGCGCAGATAGAGAGGACAGGTGTCCAGAGGCGGGGATGGTCACAGGCAAAGCAAACGGCCGGCCCCTCAGAGCAGATACTACACAATATCCAGAGACCTTTGCACGCCATAGCCCTTTCCAAGCCAAGGAAGGGTACAGCCCTTGCAATCCCCAGCTAGCGCCCACAGAGGGAAAGTCTCGCCGGTCCCGCGGACCCTGCGCCCGGAACGGAGCAGCCTCAGGCTGCACTCTACCCACCCCTGGGGTGGCCTGGGCACTCTGGCTGGAGCGGAGGGTGGCGTGGGACGCGTCCTGCGCGCGTATGCACTGCCAGCCTTTCTTTGTACGCAGGAACTGTGTGCTGGGCATGGGGAGGTGTGGCGGCGGGGGCTCTAGTGAGGATAGAGTTGTTGACGCCAAGGGCCACCTTGGCAGTTTGGAGACCTGCCCCTCTGGCCCCTGCAGTGAACCTGCCTCCGCTGCTTAGGGGAAGGCGGGGCTGCAGGGGCCGTAAGAGGGTGTGCGTGGCAGCTCCTTTGTTTTGTCACTGCCACCCCTGTTCGCACTTCCCCGCCCCACGATCTCTGGAGCGTGGATTTCGGGACTGGAGGCGCCTTGGCGATGATCAGGTGCGCGCAGAAAGGGCCAGGCAGCCACCAGCCGGCCAGCAGAGAGGCTGCGGGGGCGCGCTGCCTGCATGCCTGCCTGCCTGCCTGCCTGCCTGCCTTCTAGCCTGCCTTCTAGCCTGCCGATGAGTTTAAGTGTTATTGATTTGCCCGCGTCTGAGTGGCTTTTCTTTTTCCCCTGCTTTAATCTTGATCTTGGCCCGCTCCCTGCCACCTGGAGCTCGCCCAGCATCCAGGAAGCAGGTTGGCCCATTGGCTCTGGCTGCAGGCTGCATTATCTGCTTTTTAATTAGGAAAGGGGGCGGAGACATTGGGGACGGGAGAGTGAAAAGAAAAACAGCAAAAAAATAACCTCTCCTGGCTGCCCCAGCATCCTGCCCTGACCCCTCTCCCCAACTCTGGCCTCTAGGCCTGGAGATGCCCAGCTCCCCTGTGGGTCCAAAAGAAGAAGGAGGAAAGGAAGGAAGGAAAGAGGGCAGGGTTGAGTCAGAGAGGTGTGTGGTGACTCCGGGCCACATCTGCTGCTCACCTAGCCTTAGTTTGCCCATCTATAAAGTGGGCACAAGAAGTCTCTGAGAGACCTTCCAGTCCCCAGAATCAGCTCCTCCCTGCTTCTAGTCAGGTTATTCCACTGAATAGTTCCCCTGCCACCTCAGATGCTCAAGCATTAGTACTTACAGCACACTGACTGGGTATCACAGGGTGTCCCACACCTCCTAAGCATTTTCCATGTTTTCACACATTGAATTTTTACTGAAGCCCCAGAAAGTGAGGCCTAGGTATCCACACCTTCATTTTAGGATGGAAAATCTGAAGCATAGAGAGGGAGTGTATTCTGTCCGAGGTTACCCAGCCTGGAAGTACAGGCAGTTGTAGGAGCTGGTCTCTTGTTCCTCTGTGATAGGGCACCCATCTGTATCCACAGTGTCCACTGAGTTAGACATCCTGGTGATGCTTTAAGCTAGTGTTCTAAGGTTCGGCTGACTTGAAGCCAAAATACATGCCCTGCACGGTCCCAGGTGCTCTTCCTCCAGCACCTCCAGTGTCACGGGAGCCCACCGTGACAGTGGCCAAGAAGGGGCCCCACCACCTCCTGCATAGGCCAGCCAGCACCTTCCTCTGGGTCTCAACCTCTGTCTCTCTGTGCCCCCTCCAGTGGCTTCTCGTCGGTGGTAGCTCTGGGCGCGAGCATCATCTGTAACAAGATCCCAGGCCTGGCTCCCAGACAGCGGGCGATCTGCCAGAGCCGGCCCGACGCCATCATCGTGATAGGAGAAGGCTCACAAATGGGCCTGGACGAGTGTCAGTTTCAGTTCCGAAACGGCCGCTGGAACTGCTCAGCTCTGGGAGAGCGTACTGTCTTCGGGAAGGAGCTCAAAGTGGGTAGGTGCTCACCCACATGCCCCCAACAGGATCTGCCAGGCTTTGGGGAGACCGTCATGCCCTGGGGAACCTGCCAAGACCATGCCCTCAGTACAGGAACCTGCAGGTGTAAGGACTGGTTTGAAGCCGCACCACCCAGACCACTTAGGGGCAAAGTAGCAAACCATCAAAAGCAGCCCAAACAGTCACTGGCCAATAAGATTGTTGTTTTAAACAGAAGCCCACATTTTAATATGAGCCATTTCACCTAAAAATTTGGATTTCTAGCTTCTTTGGAAAAACAACAAGTCTGTTGAGAGCTGACACGTGCCCACTTGCCCACTTGGTGGATAATAGAGTGGAGCTGAGAACCCAGAGTCCTGCAGGTGGAGCTGAGGCAGGTCTTTGAGGTCACAGTCCCCACCACTCCTTACTGCTGCCCGGCGGCCAGGCTTGCACAATCCCAACATAGTGTGCCTGACTCTGGGAGCTTCTGATTTTGCAACCCCTGTGTTTTCGGAATGGTATGTGCAGATAGGCAGGCGTGAGTGCACACGTGCAAAGATAGACACAAAGAGTTGAACCACATATTCAACCTCTGAGAAGTTGCTGCTAGAAAGGGGGCAGAGAAAGATGCTGGTTTCCAGGAGGCCCAGCCCAGTAGCAGAAGGCTAGGGTTAGAAGCCTTCAGCCTGGGGGCTCAGCCTTCCACCTTCACTGCTCTAAAGCCACCCTGAAGCCAGTGGGAGTGACTGAAAAGTCATGCTCCCATCTAGCCACCTGCTCCAGCCTACTGCTCTCCCCTGAGGTCACACTGGGTCACCTCTGAGCTCCCAGACTGCCCCAGGCCACCCTGTCCTGTCTCCTTGCCTCTGGCCATTCTGAAGACATTTCTGCTACCAGCAGGCAGCAGATCCTTTTTAAATGGAAATCAGGTCTTGCCACCACCCTGCCTAAATCCTTTGGAGGCGCCCTCCCAGCAGAATGAGGTCCCAGCTGCTCCTCTGGCCGCTGCTGACCTCTGGCCCCATCTCTCCCATAGCCCTGATCCCTTGCTCACTCACCCCCATCCTCTATCCCAGATGTGCCAAGCAGGCTCCTGCTTCGGGCCTTAATGCCTTTGTACCCTCATCATGGCCCCAGGCCCTGTCCCTTCTATGTGACACTCCCCCAGAGCATCTCCTGAGCTCTGCTTACTTGTCACATACCCACCTCTTGCTGCTCAAACCTCCCATTCCTGGGACCCAGGCTAGGGCTCTGGCCCTGTTTTACATATCTTGGCTTTGCTGGTATGTGCAATGGTTCAGAGGAGGAAACTGAAGCTTAGAAAGGACTTGCCCAAAGTAAGAAAAAGTGAGTAGCCGTTCTCCCCGGACTAGGTGAATTCAGGCTGGGAATGGGAGCAGCCAGTGCAGGGACCACAAGGGAATAGTGCTGGGCCATGGGGCAGAGCTGTGGGCCTGGGACAGTGTAACTGATGTAGTTGTTGATTGGGCCCCTCAGTCAGGCTGTAGAGGAGGAGACCTCCCAGCCTACTCTAAGGATGAAGAAGGGTCTGTGGCCAGAGCAGGTAGAAGTGACCTCAGGAATTCAAACCCTAAGAAGAGCCCAAGGAACCCCAGGAAATATTGATAGTTGGGTGAGCTGGCAAGGGCTTGATGGCAGAGCCAGATGGCATGTGAGCGCAGCTGAAGAAGGCTGAATTTCCAGGTGGCAGGAGCTTATAGAGGAATTTGAGTGTGGGCATGACTGCCAAAGTACAGCTTGAACTGTATGAAATAGTACCTATTCAATGCTGACTGACCCACCCAAACAGCGACCTCATAAGATTCAGTCTGATAGCAAATCTGGACAATTAACTAGAGGGTGGATACAAACACTTTTTATTCACTAATCTGCTCATGCATTCACCTGTATTTCTTATGTGCCTACTGTGGCTGCCGGGTCTGTTCCAGTGTGTGTGATCAGGGAAGGCTTCTGGGTTCAGGAGAGGTGGAGCTAGGATGAGACTGAGAGCAGCACGCAGTCAGAGGGAGCAGTACATGCAGAGGACTTGAGGTGAATGGAGTACATACTGCAGTCACCTCTGAGCTCCAGACTTCCCCAGGCTGGGAGAGACCCAGGGGGTAGAGAGCCAGGAGCTGGCCATGTGGCACTGTCAGCCTGGGGCAGCAGTAGTCTGGGCTTCCCTTTGTGTGACAGGAGAAAAGCCAAGGGAATAGGGCTGGGGAGTAACAGGATCCAGCTTCAGATTGGCAACAACATTGGCCACTGCGAGGTGATAGTGACATTGGGACCTTGACAGTTCAAGGAGTCCTTTCCCCTCTGATGTTTCTTGTCCTGTACCAGGACAAGATGCTCAAATTGGGGGTTACCTGGCTTCCCGTTTGTGCTTTCATCCAACCCCCAGGTTGATTAGAACTTGGCTAATTAGGGCTGCCTTACAGGGTGAGGATCAGGGCTACTGTCACTGACTTGGAGCTGTCACTCTTGACAAGTCTGCCCAGAAGCTGCACCCTACAAATCTGCTCACATCCCATTAGCCAGAACTCAGTCACATGGCCACTCTTAGCTGCTAGGGAAGCTAGGAAATATAGTCTTCCTAGCAGCCATGAGACTAGATAAGGCTGTGAAACTGAGGAGGAAGAGGAAAATGGATGCTGGGAGAGATGCTAACCCACAACAGATTCCCCACCCTAAGAGACATGAGGGCTCCCTCTTACCCCCATCTTTCCCTCCATGCTGGTCCGTAGCTCTGTCTGTGCTCCAGCTCTGGCTCTGTCCTGCTGATTGTTCTGGACTTTCCCATATAGATCTAAGAAGGTAATAGCAAGAGACTTTGTAGATACAAGAAGCAAACCCAATCTGAGCCATCCCAGGTGGAAAGAACCATTTATTATGTCAGGAACCTGAAAGCAAGAGGTCTGGTGCTGCCTTCCAGCAACCCCAGGGCCACTCCAGGGGCAGTAAGACAGCTATTGCAGCCCAACACCACAGCTTCCAGGCCCCAGGCTTCCAGGAAAGGGCCTTGGCCTTTCTCTGGTAACACCTGCAGAAGCCCAGTGCTTAGTCTGCTTGGACTGGTTTATGAGCTTGAGCCTTGGTCATGTGTCCTTCCCAAATCAACCACAGTGGCCAAGGGCAGCAGGCTTTTTTGGCCAGGCCTGGGAATCCCTTCTCTCAGGGCAAAGGACTACTCATCTGTATCCCACGCTGCTCACGCTACCATGACAAAGTACCAAGACTGGGCCCCAAACAATGGGCATTGATTCCCACAGTTCCAGAGGCTAGAGACCTGAGACTAAGGTGCCAGCAGGGCTGGCTTCTCCTGAGGCATCTGCCCATGGCTTACACAGGGCTGTTTCTTCATTGTGTCCTCACATGATCTTTCCTTGGCTTCTGGTGTCTCTTTATCTTAACATCCTCTCTGTAAGGACACCCATTATATGGAGGGCCACACTAATGGCCAAATACTCTCTCTCCTGAATTGGATCTTCCTGCTCTTTTGTTGTCTCATCTTTAATTTGTCATCTGTTTATATCACCCAAAAGTAAATAATTTCATTTTTGTAGCAATTATGATTGTGCAGGGTTCCACACCCACTGTTCCAGCATGCTGCTGCTGCTGCTGCTGCTGCATGGCTTGCCCAATGCAAGAGGGGCCAGGACTCTGCATCCTTGCCCAGCTAAATTAGTGGAACATATGAATCAAAATCACACTCACTCCTTGGATCACATTTTCCTGAGACCTGAAGGCATTGAAAGCTCTTCTATCAGATTTCTCCTGAGCTCCTGTTCTTGACTTCTACTCATTTCTCTTTTGGATTCTGATTTTCCATCAGGTGTGGCCAACAGGGTTGTCCCTAGTCATGGCCCAGGGGAGCCAGAGCTAGCCCAGCCAGTGCCTCCATTTGTCACTGCCTCCTACCACATGTCCTTCATTGAGACAGTCCTTTCTCATAGATCACCTCACACTATCCTCATCACCTCTAAAAGGAATGATGTCCACCTCCATTCCTTCCTCAAGTGAGGGGGGAGGTGTCCAAAGTCATGAGGCTGTTGGTTACAGCAAGCTCTGCAATAAGCCCCTCTTGCAGAAAGGCCCCTTCCCAGTGATCTGAGATTCCCCAGGCTGCTGTGTATTTGAGAATCTCTTGTCAGGTTATTGGGTTGTGCAGGAGCCAGGTGAACTCTGGAACAGTCACAGGCCAGGTTTCCATCCTATCCCACTCTCCTTTGCTCAAGACCCTGGGCATCTGTCCATCTGTAGCAGGGAGCAGTCACATGATGCCTTATGATACTGCTAGGTGGCAGCAGCATTATATGACATAGTATGTAAGACTCTGGCACCCAGCAGATTGGGGCAATCAGAGAGTATCACTTTCCATGAGGCAGAGGCTTGTGTGCCCGTCTTGCATGAGAACTAGTGCAAGTAACTGGGGACATGTGCTGTCAATATCAATCTTGGTGCAGTAGAAAGTGCATCCAAAGTGTATCCCTAAAGCTGTCCACACTGCTTCCTACCCTGACTCATCCCTGGCACTGTGAGGGTAACCTTCCCTTCTGGTATTATGCAGGCCTCTGCCTCACGGTCTCCTCCTCCAGGAATCCCTCCTTGACCACCTCATGTGAAACAGTTCTTTCATAGGTCATCCAGTGCTGGTATCTTTCCAACACTTGCCATTCTGGAAAGTGATTTTGCTTATTTATGCAAGAATGAGTCCAATATTCATCCTTCCCCAGCCTGAAGCTGCACAGAGCCATGAGCCATCTAGGCTATTACCTATTCCCTGCTGCCCCCCAGGCCTGGCACATGGTGGTTACTCAGAGAACATATAAACACATGAGCCCTTTCTATCCTGTGTACCCACATTGCCCTGAGCCCTGGAGATCTGAATGCCAGGGCTGGGTGCCCTTCACATGTAGCAAGCACTCTGTTTTTTGTCCTGAATGTGAATGTTTTTGTTTCTGTCCCAAAAATACAAGAGGGGCAAGAGATTCATTCCCACACATTTTCACTCAGAGCTGTCCTAACCCAGCATTTTCACACATCCATCTTTCAATTCTGATTTGATCAACTGTTCTAGCTCTGTCTTCCACCTCTGCCGTGGCCTCCAGTGGGAGGAAGGGGTGGACTATGTCAAGTATCCTAAACACCCAAATTCCCATATCTTTCCCCAGTGTTAGAGAGAAAGCACCTCTGAGCTTCCAACATGGACAAGTGTGGTGATGTCTATTCTGATCAACATTACCCTTGAAAGTCCTCTCCATCATCCATAAACTCAGAACCTCACCTTTTCTATACATGTGCAGTAAAATATTTATGTAAACGTTGCTATTTAAGTACATAGAGTAATGCACTGCTCAGCTATACGGTACATATTCAAAATAGAAGCCCTACAATTACATTTTATCCCTGAGTGCACTTGGTTAAATTTATGTAAGTTGCGTGCTGATGCGCTGAGACCCCATTTGTACATGCACACCCACCTGCCCGCTCACTTTCTGTTCTGTGGCTTGCGCTAGAACCTCTGCATGCAGGATCCAAGGATCTGCCTCAAGACACCTGCCGTCTTGTGGGAACAGACAGAAAGGACTGAAGTATGCTCTGGGTGGATGGACAGGTGGACTGTGGGTGTCACCTGGGACAGGGCATAGTATTGTGACCCAGGCAGGACCCTGGGTATTCAGAGATGTCTGGGCACACTGGGCTGCAGAGCAGTAGGGAGGGAGGGTGGAAAAAGGCTGTGGCAAAAGGTGGGGACCAAACAGCTCTGCAGGGTTTGCTCTAGAGGGGAGTTGTCCAGGGGATTTAATCAGAGGGAGACAGGATGTAGGATGATAATCAAATTCTTTGAATACAGAGAAATTTGCTGTGTCTCCAGCATTATCACCAAAATGGAAATGGTGATTTCCCGACGTGCGCTCCTGGGGATGCTCTATTCTTTTCCACATACTCATGGACTCCTGTTTAGTCCTCTCCTGCCAGAGTTTTTCCAGGGATGGGTACAAATGACCCAGGACCCAGCCCCTGGAGTCCAACCTGCTCTACCAGCTGGAAAACTGATGCATTTCTGGGCTCTGCTTCCGTCCAGGGTGTCGCCACCTCTCTTCTGGGCTGTCACTTGAGATGACTCTCTGGGGCCAGCGACCCTTGCCTGAGGATTCAGTAAGTCCCCAAAACACCTCCGTCCTTTTACCCACATCTCACAAGGGCCCGAAGGGATGGAGGTGAAGCCCTGGCTGGTGTGGAAGACACAGCCAGGGGTGGCCAGCTCCACTTTCTCGCTGCCATTTCTTAACAATGCACCATCTTGCCCAAGCAAAAGACCTATTCTTTCCCTCATTCTTGCTTCAAACACAGCTAACAAAGGACTTTTTGTCTCCTTTGCACTTTTTTTTTTTTGAAAGGTTCAGTTCATCCTGGGTTTTAGCTCTTCTGACGCTATTCTTTGAGATGAGCCTTTTGTCACATTTTCTCTCCAGCTTTCCTGTGGTAGAGTCACACACACACACACACACACACACACACACACAGAGTCCCTTTCACACTTTCTCACACATTCACTCACTTTCACACCCATACTCACTTTTACACACACACACACACACACACACACACCACACACACTTTCATTCATTCAACTGTGGGGACTTCACAGATCAATAATCCAGGTGTCCATACCTTATGAGGAGAGAATGATAATTCAAGTCAAGGCAAATCATGGTTGGATAAGGCGTGGGCCACAGACAGAGAGGGGACACCACCACGGTGCCTCTTGGTGCACGCGATACTAAGCAGTAACATGCCCCACCCCAGTTGCTGTCTACTGATCCTCCTTTCCAAGTGTGAGCATTGCTTTCTTTGATCTTCCCACAGTCTTGCCAGCCAGATAGATTTCTTATTATTCCCCCTTTACAAATCAGTAAGCTAAAGCCTTGGGCAGGTTAACTCACCCAAGGACCAGCCACACTGGGACATGGAAGCAGGCGGGGGGCCTAGGTTTGGGGGCCTCCGGGACCTGCTTTGAAACCACCTGGCCACACTCACAGCCCCCTCCATTACCAAGCAGATGGGCAGGAAGGGCATTTCAGGTTGAAGCAGAGCCTGAGCATGCTGAGGGTCAGCCACACACCATGGCCTTGCTTGGGGAAGAGAGATCCGTGGACAGAACTCAGGCAAGGGAGCACGGCAGAGCCTGGGGACTGGCACGGGATGTCCCCCACTTCCTGACTCTGGAGCTGTAACCTCACCAGACTCATCCCAGACACCTGTGCCCCAAATCTTCCAGTTGTGCCTCGAGAGGCTCCCTTTGGACATGGATGCCCATGTGTGGCCTTC
This sequence comes from Octodon degus, assembly GCF_000260255.1. Taxonomy (NCBI): domain Eukaryota; kingdom Metazoa; phylum Chordata; class Mammalia; order Rodentia; family Octodontidae; genus Octodon; species Octodon degus. Next base: position 112,668 of record NW_004524926.1, read on the forward strand.
TGAACCCACATGACTAGGGAGCTGCCCTGGCACAGGGCTGGCAGGGCCAACCTTTTTCCATCTGTATATTTTCCAAATCATCACATATTTCAGCCTGTGTCACTGCTGATTGCTTGCTCTCTGACCCATTGGCTTTAAATAGCAAAAGAGAAAAAAAACACAATGCACTTTGTGGTTTCCAGTAAGATATCGTAAATATACCCAGATAATATTCCGGTGCAAGCCATTTGCAGGGCGGTGGAGTGGAATCTTTCAGGCAGGCTTGGACATCAGTTCATTTCCTCTGTCCCCGCTGGGATCATCATGGAGCTGGAACATAGGGCGTCAGCTGGGCCCCATGTTCACCTCAGTGATAACACATACTGCTCAGCCACCGCCTTCTAGGGCGCTGGACACGGAAGTTTTGCGGGATCCTCAGAGAAACTTGGCAGGGAGCCTGGAGTCCCATTTAACAGATGGAGCAGCAGGGGCTCAGGGAGGTAGAGAGCTTGCATAAGTCACCCAGCTGGATGAAGGCTGAAGAGGGACTTGCCACTACACACCACCAGAGCCCAGCCTTCTCTCTGGCCCCCGCCTCACTGCCCCAGGGCAGGTCACACCCTCAGAGCCACTGTCCTTTCCCTCTGCCATGGCTGGGTCCTGGTGTCTCTTTTCCCAGTTTCCAGTACTGTGCCTGGCACTAAGTAGGTATTCAGAGAAGGGACTGGGCACATGCTTGGTCCCTAAGGTGTAGGAGGGGGCTCTTCTCTTGCCTGGGCAGGAGGGTGAGGAGGCCCTTCCTGGTGACACACAGCCCCCAAAAAGCCCAGTGTCCAGTGCCAGCCCCATGGGAGGATCCAAGGAAGAGCAAGGGCAGGGAGTTGGTGTGATTAGAGGAGGCACCATGCCTCTGGGGCCAGAGAGCAGGCCCGGAATCCCAGCACCCAGGAGGCCGGTTCAAGGGCAGCCTGGCCTATAGTGTGAGACTCTGTCTCAAAAAGCACCATCCCCACCTGAGTTGGCACCTGAGCTCTGCCCAGGAAAATTGCCTCTCTTCTCTGAGCCTTGGTTTCCCCTGCTTGTCTGCCTGGTCAGGGAGGCTGGACTGAACGGATTTGGAGGTACCTCCTCACCCTGAGAGTCAGATTTCAGGGCTCCATGATTCTTTTCTGCTTGCTGTCTGCCATTCACTATACTCTGAGCTCAGCAAAGTATCCTACTCTACAGGGCCCGAGCATTGTTTACTGATATCTAGTAACATTAATTTATTGTAACTGGTAACTGAACACCACTTCTGAACAAAAGTGACCACCTTACCCCATCCTGTTCCATGGGTTCCTGGACACAAAGGATGGCCAGGATTGGAGGGGAGGAGGCCAAGGCAGGAGTTGCCCAGCATGGGCCCTTAAGGCCAGGTCTGGAAGTTTCTAGGTGGAGAGTCAGCAAATCACTTTTCTTCCCCACAGACCCCATCTCCCCCAGTGTAAAATCGTAGAGAATAGTGTCACCACAGGAGCTGCTACAGGCTGCAGTGCAGAGAGCCCACCATGAGCCTCTCCAGCCCACCCTTCCCACACTCCTAAGCCCTCTCATCCTCTGGCCAGCTGCTGGTGTAGGGCCCGGGACTGGGAGAAGAGGTTGGAATTCGTCTTGGGGTCCACACCAGCCTAGTGAGGAGTCCTCTAAGCCTCGATCTCCTCACATGCACAATGGGGGTGCTGTTTTTAGCTCCTCACAAAACTATGTCCCAAGGATAAGAGGCCCCCTTTCCCACAAGGCTATGTAGATCATCAGGGATGACCATGCAGCTGGGGGCCACCATTCAGAGCTTCTGTTCATTCATTTACTCTCTGGGTGGATATTTACTGAGTGTTTTCTATGTGTCAGGTCCTGGGACACATCGAGAATCATGACAAAGCCTTTGCCTTCTAGGTAATGATATTCTAGAGGGGCAGTGGGGGCACAGATCTGGAGACCATAAACAAGAATCTACCAAGGAGCCAGCATAAGGGTTCATCCATTGGACCAACTGTGCCAGTCGCTACTGCTTATTTAAACACCTGTGTGGCTGGTGATATCTACATCTCCCTTCAGGATTGGACTTATTTGCACATGGAAAAACTGAGGCTCAGAAAAGTGAGTGCCCAAAGTCACTCAGTTGTACAGCAGGGATAACATGGGAGCCCAGGTGTGGGTCCTTCTCTCCCTCAGGCATGATGGAGGAGGGTGGAGTAAGACCCCCGTGGCTCCTGCCTCTTGTGCACCTGAAGATGGCTGAGCAGACAGATGCAGGAGCCACATTTCCCAAGCATTTCCGGTGTGCCTATGTCCTCACCTTCTTCCTGCAAGTCTGTCTGCTCACTAACCTGTGATACTAGTTACTGTCATTGTGCCCATGGCCCAGAGATTCAAAGAACTCCCCAGGCCTGGTGTCAGTTACACAGCCCAGTGCGAACAATAGGACCAGACAGTCCCAGGCTAAAGTGGGTGGACAAAGCTACTGTTAAAGGTCAGCAGAGACCCTTCCTTTCCTGGGTCCATAGAAGTTCTGAAGGCACGACCAATCCTGCATTGCTTGTCAGCCCTGCAACAAGCAGATGCTGAGGGGAGGAGCCATGCGGCAGAGAGGGGGAGGCCATGACCCAGGAAGCCTATGGCCAGTCTCTCCTCTGGTCTAGGGATCCAAGTGGAATTCAGGGCAGTGAGGGAGGTGTGTCCTGGGTGTGCCGGGGGCAGGGGTGAAGCACAAGCTGTGATCCCCTGCATCATTGTGTGCTGACCAGAGGCCTCTAAGATACTCAGGACTGGTCACCTGCTGGGTGGTGGAGGAGAGGTGTGCACAAAACTGAGACAGGAATCTGGGAGATGGACAGGCCTCAGGCCAGGTTCCCTGCTCCCTCCCTATACTCTACCCTTGGGCTGATGAAGCAGGTTTCCCTGTGATACCCACCCTCTGTACCTAGGAGTGACATCATCCGTGGGGATACTTCTTGGCCTCTGTAGGGTTCCTAGGGCCCAATTGGGTGCTGCCCATCAGTTGGGTGCCCTAAACAAGTCAGACCTTTCTTCTGGCCTCAGTTTCTTCAACTGTCAGTGAAGAGACGTGAAGATGCTTGGCTTTATCTTCAGTCTCCCTCTCTTAGAGGAGCAACTACTGCTGTCTTCCACGTATTGTAATCGCCAGCACTGGGGCCCCATTCTCAGGCTGAGCTCTATCTAAGTGCTTGGCCAATGGGAATTTGTTCTGTGCCTCACAGCCACCATACAAAGGTGGGTACTGTGGTCACCCCATTTAACAGGAAGGAAGTAGACCACAGAGACGTTAGAGGACACCTCCACTCTGGAGAAGGTAGTGACAGCTTCTCCACACACTCCCCACCCCCACTGGACTGCTCTTTTCTCTGCTGTCTAAGCGTGCTGCTGGCACAGCCCTAGAGTTTGCTTCCTGTGCATTTCATACTCTGGAGCATAAGCCGGTGCCCACGGCAGGGTGGGTGCTTTCTCTTGGTCCCTCCTTGGGTCCATGTTCCCACTGGACTTGGAGCCCCCAGAGCATGCAGTGCGACAAGCTTGAGCTTCCAATGTGTGTCAGGGAAAGAATGGGGCTGCCAAGTTCCTCAGACCAGGGACTCTCAGACACTCCGCTGGCTGCATTGTATCCCCTTGCTTGTTATGGAGCCTTGCTTGGGGCTGGGTGGCATGCAGGGTTCTCCTGGGTCCCTTTCCCTGGGATCCTAGCCATCAGGTGCTATCTCTGTTCCAGCCTCTGCAGGGCTCAGAGACCTGATCACTGTCCCCTGTGTCCTTCATTCAAATCCCTTTCCTCTGCAGAGCCCAGCAGAGTGAAGAGATCCCATTGCACTCCAACCTATTTTCCCATGGCTGGGCCAGGGTCCTGTGTCCCCATGAGCCCAACAGCCTCTCTTCTTGATTTCATGTAGCAAAGTATTGCCAGGTTTCATCAAGCAGGTCCACAGCATTCTGTCGCCACAATACCAGGAGCATGCTGCCCACAGTTACTGTCCAACATGGACTCAGGAAACGGTCACCACAGAGCTGGGCACTGGGAGGATGCCCAGATCACTCCCTTTGCAAGTCCCAGAGGTCAAGGGGCCCTTGAAGTGGAGGTCCTGTGCCCTGAATGTCCAGCATGGGGCCGTTGTTGAGCCAGTCACCAGGCTAAGCATTCTGTGTGCCCTCTCCTTCACCCTTCCAGGGCTTCCTGTCAGGGTAAACACTGGCTTTAGTCATATACCCTAACTGAGGAGACAAGGAGACAGGACTCCCCAAGTGACAATGAGGCATGGAGCTGGGTCCTGGACTCCAGAGCCCCTGAGTGAGTCAGGGTGGAGGTGGAACCTGGGAGCACAACCAGCCTTGGCATAGGGAAGCTGTCTGGTTCAGAGGGCAGCAGCAGTGAGCGCTTATGTCTTTGCAGCCTGTGCAGAGGGAATGTACCCACCCCAAGATGCAAAGCTGCAGCCATCTCCCATCCCCTCCCTTTCAGCATCCCTTAAAGCCTCTCCACCATAGCAACCCAACTCTCCCCCAGGCACCTGTTCCCAGCTCAGACCTCTTGGCAGGGCCTCCCCTGAAATGTTGAGCAGGGGCCCCCAGCAGGTCCTGGATCTGTCCACACCCTGTGACACAGGTGCTGCTCTCAAACCGTTTGTACAGGGAAAGGAAGAGGCAGAGGCATTAAGACACTCAAAAGTAGCACTGAGTTCACACCGCCCCCAGAACTCTGCCCCCAGTAACCCCCAGCTCAGGACCCTCCATCACCACTGCAGGGGCTCACAGTACAGCAAGGGAGCTACCAAGGAGGGCAGGGAAGGGGCATCTAAGCCAGCAGGGGACACAGCAGTAGGGACAATGACCATAAGAGCAAGAGTGACTACATCAGGCACAAGGATGGACTCCTCTGCTCTCTGCCATCACATGAGAAGGGGACTCTGAGTACAGCCTTCCAGAGCTGAGGCAGGCAGACCATACACCTATTCCTCACTGGCCAGGTACCTTCCTGACAGAGTGGAGTGGGTGTGTGCACAGAGGAGCTGCTCAGGCCCAGTCTCCACCCAGGAGTGGATGCTCAGTCTCTGGGGAGCCACTGCACAGAGCTCAGCTGTCCCCTGGACCAGTCCAGCCTTCCCTGGGTGCCTGATGTACAGGCCCACAAGAACCACCCCACAGAACCTCTCCACTCTTCTGTCCCTCCTCAGGGAGCCGGGAGGCTGCCTTCACCTACGCTATCATCGCTGCAGGCGTGGCCCATGCCATCACCGCCGCCTGCACCCAGGGCAACCTGAGCGACTGTGGCTGTGACAAAGAGAAGCAAGGCCAGTACCACCGGGACGAGGGCTGGAAGTGGGGTGGCTGCTCTGCCGACATCCGCTACGGCATCGGCTTCGCCAAGGTCTTTGTGGATGCGCGCGAGATCAAGCAGAATGCCCGGACTCTCATGAACTTACACAATAACGAGGCAGGCCGCAAGGTAGGCAGCCAGGGAGGGGACCGGGGCTCCGCACAGGTGCTGTGAGCCAATACTGTGACCTTGCCTCCTGTTCTTGGCCTGGGGGTAGCTGGGGGCCCTGCCCAGGTGTTCATTCTGCTTGTCCATCACAGCAGGTTGGGTTTGTGTCTCATGTGAGGTTCATTGGTGACTCGGAGGTTGAATTTCCATTAAAACAAGACAGGAAGAGGGATAGACGTGAGCACTTGTCTTTGGGTCCACAGAGTCAGCTGCACATAACTCTAACTGGAATGGAGGGCTGGGGTTCAGGAGGAGGCTTCCCTGGGCCTGGCTGTTGCACCAGCTAACTCATCCTTGGTTTCCTTAAGCAAGATCTAAAGCTCAAAATGAAGAAGGAGAGCTTCTTTATTGCCCCTTCAAATGCTCCTGGATGTGAGAATCAGGAATAATTCTGAGGGTTCCCAGTGGAGATAGCCAGGATGAGTGGAGATTGACACCCCTTCCCATGAGCATAGGCAGTCCAAAGGCAGGAGGAGTAGAGGGGCCTGCAGACTCAGAGGGCATAGCAGGGGACATCCCAGGGAGAGAGGTCCTGTCCAGGTAAGGATAGCCATTGTTGCTGAGAAATGGATCAAGCCCCTAGTAAGGGAATTGACACCCCAGGAACTGTTCGAGCATATGCAGTTGGCCAGGCATCTTGGACAGCCAAGTCAACAGCCTGAGGTTGGGGATGGGTTTTGGCCAGGCCTGTGAAGGCAGAGGTACTCAGAGCCAACCCTAGTGACCCTGGTCTGGGAGGGCCAGGAGGGAGTTTGGACTCTAGGGAAGCACTGTGAGCCAGTGTGAAGAGGAAGGGAGGCCCAGTGCTGGCCTTGGGTGGGGGACAAAGCACTGCTATGACTGGCCTGGCAACCACCACCACAAACACAGGTATGGGCAAGTGCACAGCTGGACACAGGCCCAGTTCACAGGCCCTGAATACGGGAGCTGAAACTCAGCCCCACAGCTGGGTTCTTCCACATGGAACCACACAGGGCTCTGGCCCTCGAGTGGCCCAAAGCTGAGGTTTTAGTCTCTGATTTTTATCTGCAGTCACCATGTTTTGAAAAATGGTTGTCATCAATAGTTCTTAAAAAAAATAAGAAGAGCAAAAACTAAAGATACCCACAAGGCTCAGAGACACACATGTACTAGTGGCACAGTGACGGGGTCTTGTCCTGGTGGAGCCAGCCTTTTCCTAACAGCAGGACTTTGAGATTACAGCCAGGGCCTGCAGGAGACAGTGTCAACACTGACACCCCCCCCCTTTACAGAGGAGGAGACTGGGGCACAGAGCAGTTAAGATATGCATTGTGAATCCCACAAGGAGTAATAATCCTGTCCTGCTGTGGTGCATGTGATCTCGACCTGCATGCACATGGTCATGTCACAGTGGTCATGGCCTGGCTGCCTGGGCAGCCAGCCGCCTGGGCACAGGCCCAGCTCTACCACTCCTTTGCACACTGCAGGGCCTGGCCTGACATCTCAGAGCTCACCTGGGCTGTGCAGTGCTGAACCTGCATGTGCACTGGTGGAAGGGGTCTGTCTGGCCGTGGCAGACAGGGAGCAGTGCACCCCCACCCCAGTGGGGAGCAGGCCCAGTCCCACCCTCCTCGTGGCCTGAGGCCACATCCTCTGTGTCAGAGCCTCCCTTCCGGGCAGCCCTGGTGAGTCACATGGGCGCTGCTAACCTACTCTGGCCCAGGATGACATCCCTGGGTGTACTGCCAGCCCCGCCTGTCTAGGCCCACGGGTAGAGCTCCTGCCCAGGGGGAGACCTCCAGGCAGGCAGGTTACTCTGTCTCTGGACCAGAGCCCTCAGGTCACAGGTCACAGAGGCTGGCAAGGCTATCCTTCCCAGTCCTCACCTGGGGCTGTCTGGGTGGGCCATAGTGACGATTCCAGGGGAGAGGCACCCAGGGTCTGGTGGCAGTCAGGTAAGAGGGCATCATATGAGCCACTTGGCTCTGCCAGGCATGTGGCTCTTCTTTTCTTCTCATTGCTTTCTCATTACACGTTTGCAGCACATAATGACTTCGCTGGCCGCAAGGAGCTGGCACTCGGACATAACATAGCATCTCAGTTCCTTCCCCCCACCCCGGTCCCCGCTCTTCCCCCTACCCTGCTCTTGGTCCACTTTCCATTTGCAAAGATCTTTCCACTTCTGTTATCCATTTCATTTTGCTCTTTATTTCTATTTGGGGTTTCACATGTAAGAGAAACCGAACACTATTTAAGCTTGTGCATCTGATCCACTTCGCTTCACACTGTGGCTTTCAGGGGCATCTGCGCTCCCACAAATGAACACGCTTGCTTTCCTTTATGGTGGAGCAGTGTTCCATTGTGTATAAGCACCACATTTTCTTTCCTCGCCCGTCTGTTGATGGATGTGTACACTGGTTGTGCTGCTATAAACATGGCTATCAGCTATTGTGACTGGTGTCACTCTCAGCACGGGTGTGCCTGGATCACTGAATGAAAGGAGAAAGCAGGGGAGCAGCAGGTCCAATAGAACCTCTAGTTTTAGTTTTCTAAGGACTCTCCATACTGATTTCCACATTGGTTGTACTAGTTTACTTTCCAGCCAGCAGTGGAGAAGGGTTCCTTTATCCCTGCAGCCTCCCCAGCTTTTGTTATTGGTTGATTTCTTGATGATAATCATTCTTTCCGGAGTGAGATGGAATCTCAGCATTGTTTTAATTTTCGTTTCTCCAGTGCAGGCCTGAAGTTTGTAGCTGCCATTCAGTCGTAGTAACCCAAGCTGGTGGGCAAAGCGGATGTGGGAGCCAGCAGTGGTCAGAACCCTAAGCTCAGTGGACTTTCTGGAGAAGGTGGCCCCACCATGAGTGAGATCTGGTTAAGCAGAGAAGAGGGAACAGGCACCGAGGTGTGGAGGGGCAGTGGACAGAGCCCTGGAGGTGGAGGTCTGGGATGGGTATGAATCCAGCCTGCCAGCCTGGAGGACCCTAAAGGAGGGGCCACAGCCTGAATAGTCTGCCTAGCTGGTCCCCTGCTTAGCCAAGGAGTGATCTGCCCCTCATCCCTGTAGCTGCCTTCCTGTGGCCCCCATTTCAGGCACAATATCCCCAGTCCTGCCCAGTTGCATCTACGACAGTCCTGGTCACCAGGCTGAAGGCTCACAAAGGACAGAGGTGCCAGATGTTTCTGTCACCACTGCTGCCCAGGCCTTGGCACACAACACTGTCTCTCTAAATATCTACAGGGTTCTTACAGGGTGGGTAGGAAGTCCTTTGTGGTGACTGGGAACCATGGATGGTTCTGGAGCAGAGGAGACAGAAGTCCCAGAAACAGACCCTTGAGGAACACCCTGCAGCCGGGGCCAGGAGTGAGTGTGTGCATGGGGTGTGGATGCAGGGGAGCCCGGAGAGCAGTGTCCGTCCAGCTACCCAGCTCTACCCAGCTTAGGATGAACCTGCTTAGGAACTTCCTAGAGACTCCCTTCAACCACCTGCTATGAATTAAACTCCTAATCTGAGAGGGAATACCAGGGGCTCCCCAGAGCACACAGGGAAAGGTGGGGCAGCCCTCAGCGCAGGCGCTGGCCCTCGGTCACCCAGGAGGTGGCCGCACAGCAGAGCAGGGAAACAAAGAGGTGTCTCCCAGCCTACCCTAGAGATCTGGCCTTCCCAGCCTGTCACAGGGCCCTGCAGGGCCCAGACCTGGGTCTCCAGGCAGGAGGGAGCAAAATCAGCCACCAGCTACGATGGGTCCCATCCTTCTGTCCACTGGGACAGTGACCCTGGCCGTGTTCTGGATCATAGGTGCCAACCTGTTGCCCCCTGGGAGGATCAGGGCCCCTGGAGACACCCCAAACACACAGCAGAAGAGCTAGGGAGCCAGCACTTGGAAAGAAGGATGCCCACATTTATGAGGAGAGGGAACCAGGGCTCAGGTTCCTCCCGGCTGGGAAAGAGGCATGCAGGGAGTGCTTAAAACACTGCTGGTCTCTGGCTGGGTTCCAGGCCTGCACTGGTCGTGGGTCCTGGGGCTGGTGCAGTCACCCTTCCCCCGCAGTTGTGTGGCCCACAGTGAGGGTCACACAGTGGTCAGGTTAGGAGGCGGCGGCAGCCATCTCTGGGGACAGGGGCCATTTTGGATTGCCACCTCTGCTGTGGGCAGGGGAAAGATGTGAAGTCACAGGCTGTGCAACCCAGGGTTGTGGAATATCAGACTCACATTCTGGTGGGTGGGTCCTAAAGTCCCAGGATCCTGGGCTGGGAGAGAGAGAGAAGAATCAGATCTATGTGTTGAAATCTTTGGGTGATGGAGTTTTTGTGGCTTTGTACCATTTCTTTGCCTCCTTTTGGGAAGTGCACAAGTGAACGACTCTCAAGCTACTCATCTAGTAAGAGTCAGACAAGAACAGCAAAAGCCATGCCTGAGGGCTGCACAGCCAAGGAGAAACTCAATACAGAAGGCACCGAAAGGAGGCCAGAGGAAGAATTGTTTCTCCTAGGAGAATTCTAAACGCTGCTGAAGGGAAAAGGGGAACTTTAGGCAGGGCTTTGAGGGATAAGTAGGAGTCCTCTACCTAGACAAGACACTGGAAGGAAGAGGGCAGTTGGACAGGAGCAGGCCTGTGCCTCAGTGGTAGAGTGCATGTGATAGGCTCCTGGCTTTCCACTGTTATATCACTGGAGTGGAGCCCAGGCAAAGGCACTCAGAGGGAGATGTGAGGGTGCTGTTGGGTGCCTGAGTGGGAGACTGCATAGCTGCAGCTATGGATGCCTTGGCAGCTGCTGCCAGGACATGCACTCTAGAGTGAGCTCCCAGCCGGAGCTACTTCCTGGCGGCCAGCAGCCAGAGCTGGCCCTGGCCTTTGTAAAACTAGCAGAGCCAGACAGGTGTAGAGGATCCTGGAACTCCAGCTTCCCAAGGCACTGCCTCAATCACCCTGTGCAGGAGGCAGGGACAGGGACCCCAGCCTGCATTCTGAGCCCCCTACCCTGCACCTGGCCTCTGCTGCCTTGCTGGCTACACCTCCAGGGAGCTCTGGGGGCCCCAGGGAGGGAGTTGAGTTTGGGGACCCAGATGGGCCAGGCTGGCCCCTGCTGGAATGCGGCTGCTCCCAGGCAGTGAGCTCAGGGCCCTGGAATTCCACCTGAGCAGTCGCCTCCCAGCCTGCTCCTGTGCACAGAGGGTGTCAGTCTTGTCCCTTCCTGCCCTGCCCGGCTTGTCGGGTGCTCCTGAGAGCTGGATTCCCACTCCTGCCCTGGCCCCAGGTGGGGCTGTGAGTCAGGGGTGGCCAGGCCCCGATAAAACTTGCTTTGCTATCCTGAGGGCCACTTGCATAGTTGGCCCAAGAAAGTGGCCCATAGTGGTATGTCAAGGGCCTGGGGAGCCCTGCCCCACCTCGCCTAAGGGCTGCTGACCAGGCTTAGCTAGGCTGAGAGGAGGTATCCCTGGGCTGTGCCCCCAGCCCTGCCCCACACCACCTCAGGATTTTGTCTTGGAGTTGAAAGGTCTGCAGTCAGTCCTTGCAGGCCAGGATCAGGGGCGACCTTGGGCAAGTTTCAATGCTCAGGCCACCAGGAAAATTTCTTCCAATTGGTGTCAGAGGGGTGTTCCATTGAAGACACGGAGTTCTTTGGAAGTTTGGATGCCAGCCTTGTGATCAGCCTCCAGCTGCACATTCAGCCTTGTCATCAGCCTCCAGCTGCACATTCCTGGCGCCAGCCCATCACACTCCTACCCCGGGGCCTTTGCACATGCAGCTTTGTCTGTCTGAAACACTTCCTTCAAAATATTTGCACAAGTAGCTCCTCTGTTCCTCAGGTTGACTTCAAGGGAGGCTTTTCTGGACTTCTGTCCCAGCCTCATCTTGTCTCGACACCATGCAGCTCTTATTTATTTTTCCATGCAGCATCACGAGGCAGAACAGCATTCTCACTGCAGCTCTTTATTGCTTCTTAGTCCATGCTACAAAGTTGCCCCACAAGGGTGAGGAAGGTGTCAGCTCACTGTTGGATCCCTAGGCTCTGCAAGGTGGCTGACACTTAGTAGGTGCTTAAGAAATAAAGAATGCATCAACAAATTAATGAGATGATCAGCGTCTGCTCTGCCCTGGGGGAGTTTCTCAGGAGCAGGATTCTCCCACATGTAATCCAGGACTCTCAGGTAAATTTGAATTTGAGATAAACCATTCCTATCATGTTCCCAAAGAGAGCTACAGTGAAAACTTATTGACATCAAATTTAAATTTAACTAGGTTTCATGTATTTGTAATAACATTGATACTGAGAGAGTGATCGTTTGCATAGAGTTGTAAGAACACAGCAAGGTCCTGTGCAACTATTCTGCAGTTCTGTGGTGCAGTGACAGCTTGATAATGTCACAGCTGGGCTACGATGTTGACATGGTTGGCACAGAGTGCTGAAGGGTCCCCACACTGCCCAGCACAGCTGCCCCCTTCTCTCTTGCATGGTCCCCAGAAACCACTCACTTGTTCCCTATTTTTATATTTCTACCATCTCAAGAATCATTCACATTACCACAACCATAGTGTAGGTGGAATCGTACACTGCAGAACCTTTAGGTCTTACCATCTTTCTACTCCCATAATTCCTTTGAGACGCACTCATGGGCTTATGTATATCCTCAGTGTCCCTTTTCTAGCTGTGTACTATTCCATGACCCAGACATATAGCAGTTTGTTCAACCATTCACCCCTCTCTGGAGTCTCCTCTACCCTTTACCCCCAGTGACCTAAGACCTCCTGCCAGGCCCAAGTCTTGAAGGTTTTACCACCTCCCGATGGTGCCACCTCCACCTCCACTGCCTCGCAACAGTGTGTGCCTGCAGGGACCAAGCCAAGTGGGCCTCCGTAGCTGCCTTTTCCATTCCCACAGCCAGTCTAAGTCATTCCCTTCCCCCACGCCTCTCCTCCAGGTAGCCCTGTGTCATTGTCACTGCCATTCTGATGATGCCCCTTCCGGCACGTAGTTGCCCTCTGTCCAGCCTGCACCTGATTGTCTATTCATAGCTTTTGCCCATTTTCTCACAGACTGCTGATTTTTTTACTTACTACTGTGTTTGGTCATCATGTATTTCAGATGCTAGGTCTGTGTCAGGAATATGGCTGGCCATATCGCTCCTCAGTTGCTAGCTTGTCTTTTTATTCTTCCTAGGATTTTTTTACCAAGCAAAGTAGTTTTAGTTTAGCAGGCCTAGGTTATCAATTTTTCTTCTTAGGACAGTACTTTTGATTTTGCCTAAAAGTCTTTCTACTCATCCTTAGATCCTAAAGATTTTCCATCTGTTTTGTTTTTCTTTTGTTTCCCACCCTCCAAGTTCTACATTTTACATTTAAATCCATAATCCATTTTTATAATTCATGTTTTTTTAAAAATACAGCTTTTGCTGAGTGCGGTGGCACATGCCTGTACTCTCAGCATGCAAAGCGGCCGAGGCAGGAGGATCACCACGCAGTCAGGACCGCCCTGGCCACTCAGCGAGTTCAAGGCAGCCTGAACTACACAGCAAGATCCTGTCTCAAAAACAAAGTGTTTTTCTTTTTGTAAATTTTATTCATTCATTCATTCATTTATTTATTATGGCACTAGGGATGGAAACCAGGGTCTTCACTTTGAACATCACCAGCTTTTTTTCTTATTTTTTATTTTGAGACAGGGTCTTGCTAAATTGCCCAGGCTGGACTCAAACTTCAATCAGTCCTCCTGCCTGTCTCCCAGAGTGCTGGGATTATAGGTATCTTCCACCACACCCAGCCAATTTTTATTTCACTTTCATCATGGTAAAATATACCTAATGTGAGCCTGGCCCCTCTGGTCACTCCTTTAACCACACAGTTCAGCAGCAGTGAATAGATTCTTACTGTTCAGCCATCACCATCCTCTCTAGAACATTTCCATGTCCCAAACTGGAACTGTCCCCACAGTCCTGTCTCCTCCCACCGCCCTGGCACCCACCCCTCTGCTCCATCTCGGACCTCTCAGGGTCTTACAGGCCCGGAGTCCCGTGCAACTCAGTCTCAGTCTGGTGTCTGCCTGAGTTGGCATCACGTTTTCTAGTCTCTGCTTCACTCTGCTTGGAGAAAGCATGCATTTTAGGTCGAGGTCCATTGTTGGGCCTGTTTTTGTGCTAATTCAGGCCGCCCTGTCTACCTGCACCACCCTACCAAGTAGCACAGGCCCAGCCTGGCCTTGGAGCTGGAGGCTGGCCTGTCCTGGGGCCCCCTAGACCTAAGCAAGGCAGCCCCTTCTGCTGGCTGAGGCAAGGAACTGAGTGAGGATGAAGGGCTAAAGTGGGGCCGAGGGAGCCTGTGGCTGGTCAGGCAGGTGGTGTGCACCCGGAGGACAAGGAGAAGGACATGACCAGGTTAGACAGACAGACCAGGCTGGAGCAGGGCCCCCATGAGGCCTGGGGTTCCTCACTTGTCCCTGGGCAGGGTCAGCCAGGTGCTGTCACCCATGCCACAGTGATGGCACAAACAGGATTCAGGAAGGGAAAGAATGAGATGAGGGAAGGCAAGGACTAGGACCTTGGGGAAAGGTAGGAGCAGCCCTTCCCAAGGAGAGGGAGATGCTGCAGGTCCCTAGCTCCCTGGCACAGGTCCCCAGCACACCTCTAACCCCCAGGCCCCTTAATCTGGCATGGACATGGGCAGTCTGAGCAGGCTTGGCCCCAGAGGTACTAGGAAGAGGGCAGCATTAGGGCAACATGGTTGTGCACTAGTCACTCTTGACCAGGCACATGACACGTGCAGGACCAGGACCCTGATGTGGCACACTAGGGCAGCTCAGGTGACACAGCACTTGCTTTGGGGAACAGGGGGGTAAGATTCTAACATTAGCACTTAAACCCAGGCATGAACTTAATCCCCACTGCTACGATGACTTCTGTTACTCTCTGTTCTCTGCAGTTTACATGTGGAAAACAGAGACACAGAGAGGTTAAGAAAGTGGCCCAGAGCCAGACAGCAGGCAGGTACTACCTTGGGGTCTGAACCTATTAAACTGGATCTAGGTACATTTAACTGCTAAATAGGTCTGTGCCTCCTGTCTCCTGCTGGGGAGAGGACACTTTGGAGCTAGGCAGAAATTTGCCTGTGCCTAGAGGGTTCTTCCTGTCACCCTTCCCAGCAGATGAGGGCCTAAATGTCACATGCCCAGGAGTATCCATGCCATTGCAGGAGGGTGCCACAGATCTAAGGCAAGCAGGCCAGGGAGATGGCTCAGGGCTGGGGAGATGGCTCAGTGGCAAGTGCAAGGACTTGAGTTCAATCCCTGGTTCCACCAAGAAAAAAGAATTCTGTGGTTCAATCCCCAGATCTTCATGCCTTACCAGACCTGCCCTTAAGGCATCCTGAGCCAGCACACTCCCCACACCAAAAAAAGGGGGCCAGGGAGATAACTCAGTAGAATAAATGCCTGCTGGCATGCTCAGGGTCCTGAGTTCAACCTATGGTTCCGCCAAAAAAAATAAATTAAATAAGGCGAGCATCCTGAATAGCTAGAGGACTCCGAAGGACTCCCTCCCCACTCATAGGAGTGCACAGAGCCATTGTTCAAAAGTCAACTTTGGGCGTGTTTATTTTGTTGTTATTGTTTGTTTAGCTGGTTTCTTGGTTGTTTTGGTTTTGTTTTTAAAGATAGAATCTCACTAAGTTGCTTAGGCTGGGGTTTGAACTTGGCAATGCTCCTGCCTCAGCTTACTGGGTAGCTGGGATTACAGCTGTGCCCACTGCACCCAAGAAGACATTATTATTATCTCTAAGGGGCCCACAAGGGCCTCTGCAACAGTGGTCCCCAGTCCTTTCTCCTCCCTGGCCTCCAGCCAGCCCAAGGCGCATCCAGGTCATCTCAATCCCTGATGGGATTCCCAGCACAGCTGTGGCCCTTCAATCCCAGGCTCAGTGCAATTTAGCTGAGGGGCAGGGGAGGCCCCAGAGCCTCCCAGGTGAGGCCAATTCAGGGGGCTCAGTTACACCTGGGTGAGACCAAGTCAAAAGGCACCCACTGGGGACAATTGCCTCCTTTGTCCTCGTGCAGGGGCCCAGGAGACCTGCGTGTTATCAAATATGCCAGGGTGAGGGGAGGGAACTAAAGGGACAGTGGGGCCAGGGGGGCAGGTGGTCCTGGAGGGAAAGAAATGGGGCCCAGGTCATCAGAGGAGAGTGTGGCTGCAGATGCTTCCTTCCCGGGTCCTGACAGTGGGTGTCCTCTGAGGAGAGCTCCAGGGGTGACTGTGTCCCCCAAAAGAACACCTGTCTGTACCCAAGGGACATGCTCATTGGGATGGGATCCAGGACACCTGCCCTCTTCAGACACTCCATCTCTTGTGCCCACATCTTTGGGGGCATTGAGTACACTGTTCAGGTGGCCATGGGGCCCGGGCAGAGAACGCCACACTCCAGGCTCCTGGACAACACAGCTGGGCTGTCCTGGGGCTCCCCTGACCTCAGAGCCACACTGGGACATCAGGGCGAGGGGCCAGGCCCTGGCCAGCTGGCTCCTCCCCTGGCTCTGTGTGCCCTGCTGGTGGCCATGTGTTGCTCCTAAGGAATCTCACTGGGAAGGGCCAGTTGTTATTCCCATTCTGCAGAGAACTACTGAGGCCCAGAGCAGTTAAGTGGTACACTTGAGGTTGCCCTGGTAGAAAGCATGGCAGCCAGGATTCCTGGCCAGCCACCCACCTGTGCCTTCACACTGTGTGCATGCCCAGGTAACCCCTGCTGGAACTCCATGGTATGAGGTGCAGGGTGTGCTGAGACCTGCTAGAATGGTGGCACATTGAGTAATAAGTCTAACAACTACATTGTACATCTTGTAACTTGAAAGGGCTTTTCCTTCTTTAACATCTTTGCCTGGCCAAGCCCCAAAGCTGTGATCCCGGTGAGGGATGGTTGCCCACTTTGGTGGCAGGGCACCTTGGGTGCTGGCCACGCCCCACTCTGACTCCAGGCATCCTCCTGTGCTGGGCTGTGAGAACGACACAGGTGTGCAGAGTTCTGACAGACCCCTGCAAGTGCAACTGCCTGTTGCATGGTCTTGGGCAGTTGCCCCTTTCTGAGCCTCAGTTTCCTCCTCAGCCCTGCAGTGTAGACAGAAGGACAGGGTGCCTATCAGGGGCTGCATGAGGTACACTGGTGTGTGGTGTGAGCTGGAAGCGCACAGCTGTGACCCTGCACCCGCAATTGGTCATCATCCTGGTCGGCATGAGCTTTGACCCCTGCCTCCCATTCTTCTGGGTATTAATTACCCTAACGTTACTTTCTGGCTCTAAAATTTCCCATTACTTTTCATGTCCATGCTGGGAGGACTTGGGGACAGGGACCCACTGAGATTTGTTACTTCACTGAGTCAGGGACGCCAGCCATTCTGACACCATGCTGGGGGTCCCCTCTGTAAAGGATCACTCTGGCACTCATTCTGAGCTGCCCCCTCGATAAGGGGTTCCCTTGTGCTTCTACTGCCGCTAACACACAAGTGGACCCAGTGACCAGGACACAGTCACATCCACAACCTGGACTGTGGGGCTGCACTCTGGCTTCCTGCACCCCACAGCCTGCACCCCTTGCTAGGATTCTCCTGCTCCATGGAGACCTTGGCCAAGCCCCGCCGGCTCTTCCTCCCACACACACACTCCTGCTTCCTCTCCCTGCCCAGCCGGAAGTAGTGGCTCCACCTTCCAGTGGTGTAGGCCAAGCCTCAGCCTTAGCTGTCACAGCGCTGCGTCTTCTTCACCCCGCAACCTTCTGGTCAAAGCACCAGCTCGTCTTTTATCTTTATTTATGGTATACTTTGTGACCTTATTTTTCATGTAGTCAAATCCTTTTTATATGACCAGTGGGCTTGAATATCATTAGGATATTTTCAGTTTTTCTTTACTACTTCAGCCCTTTATACACACGTAATTCCATGTAGCATATGATGTGAAATATTGTAACTTTTCTCAAATGATCAAATGTGTCACACAGTGATTCATGGTTTAAAATAAGAATTGGAAAATAGGATCCACTGCCTATTTTTGTAAATAAAGCTGTATTGGGACACACAAAAAAAAAAAAAAAAAAAAAAAACACCAGCTCAAGGCCTGAATTTGAGCCTCAGCTTTGCAAACACATGAAAACCAGACAGAGATTCTGCCCCTGTGACACCTACGCTGACCCAGGGGCCACGCCTGCGGCACGGCAGCTCCCACCCTTTCCAGGACAGATGCCCATGTATTCACAGTGGCCAGCAGGGCCCCGCCTGCCCTGAGCCCACACGGCTCTCTGACTTCCCCACTCCCCACCTCCCCTTGCTCACCCTGCCCTTTCCTCAGCTATCCACAGGGGTCCCTAACCCAGGGTCTGTACCCCGTCATTCCCTCTGCCTGAAACCCGCTCCCATATCCTCAGGTATCCCCTCAGATGTCAGGTCTCTAGGGGCCTCTCCTGACCACTCCACTGGAGATGACCCCATCTGTCTCACTGCTCCTGGTTCCCTCTCACGCACCTTTTCTGATGGTAACAGTCATCAGCTAGCATCATACTGGTAGTGTGCTAAGAAGTCCCAATATGGCCAGGACGCTTGCCACAGAAACCTGCTCTGGGAACAGCACAGGCTCAAGCGAAGCTTCCCTCCCACTTTTTGTGCCTTAAGCACTTACTCCAGTGGCCCAGTAGATAAATGACTTTTATTGAGGGGGGGAGTGTTTGTTTTTAGTTTGGGGGGACAGGGTCTTACTATGCCATTCAGGCTGGCCTTGAACTCACTAGGTATCCTAGGTTGGTTTCAAACTCATGTCAATCCTTCTGCCTCAGCCTCCTGAATGCTAGGATTACAGACCTGCACTGCCATACCCAGTGACTTTTACCTTAAAACACCTACCAAGTTTATGCTTAATTCAAGTACTATTTGAAGTACTTCATATATACTAATCCATAAAGTTCTCTTCAGAACCCAGTGAGGTACATACTACTATGGTCTTCCTTTTACAAACAAGCAAATTGAGACACAGAGAGTTTCCGTGACTCACCCAGAGTCACACAGCTAATAAACAGTCAGGAGATGAATTTAGGCTGTCTGGATCCAAGGTCTACATTCTCGTTAACTTCCTTTCTTGTATATTCCTTAACTCACTCATTCATTAACTATTTATAGTGACAGTTTTGTGCTAGGTGCAAGACTTTGGAGACTGACAAATGGTTAAAAATGGAATGGTCCCTGCTCTCAGGGAATACACAGTCCAGTAGGTAATGCTGGACACCTCAGCTGATATCTGTGTGTCAGTTCTGCTTTATACCCTGGAAATCAGAGGTAAATGCAATATAATTTTTGTTTTTGATGGGCTTAAAAGTGAACCCTTGACTTATGAACTCAGTTCATTCCCAAGGGCTGGTTGTAACTCAAGCTGTCAATTGAAGGCTTGGGGTCCTCTACACAGCTGTCAAAATCTCTCCTGTACATGGGCCGATGTCATTGTCCTTAGGGAGACACTGACCCAGGATTTTTCCACTAATTCCATACAGTTTTTCCAGAACTCTTTAAGGGCCCAGTCTATATCTGAGACCATCTGTAAGCACAGTGGCTGGCATTTGGTTAATAACTGAAGACTTTGGTCATAAGTTAAAACTAAAATTCCAATCCTACCCCAAGTTGCCTGTATGTCAGGCCATTGTAACACTGTACACTGTACATTGTGGAGGTCAAGGGAGAAAACTTACTGCATGTAAATGCGATCAGACAAGCAGGATCTGGTGGAGGGGAAGGGAAAGGACTGTAAGACTCCAGAATAGAAAGACTCATTTGGGAATTGATTTAGATGGGTGGACTGGTTGATGGGATAGATAAGTAGATAGGTAAGTGGATGGATGGCTGGGTGGGTAGGTGGGTGGATGGATGGATGGATGGATGGATGGATGGATGGATGGATGGATGG
>NW_004524926.1:132185-137970 GCF_000260255.1 Octodon degus
TGGATGGATGGATGGATGGATGGATGGATGGATGGATGGATGGGTGGCCAGGTAAGAGTATAATATTAGCACATGGCTGGATGGATGTTTGGTTGGATGGATGGGTAGATGGATGGATAGATGGATAGATGGATGGATGGATATTTATTTGGAAGGATAATTGGTTGAATGAATGGGTAAAAAGCTGAGCTCACCGCTGGGAAGTTGGACATTTTCCCAGTGAGATCACCAGACCAACTGAAAGAAAAGGTTGGAAATCCATGCATTCATTCATTCAACAAATATTTAGTAAGCATCTATTTATGCATCTACTGGTGTTTCAGGATCCGGGATTAGGCATGGCACTTGCCCCTATGGGGCTGACATTCCAGGGGGAGGCAGACAACAAATAGTCAAATGGAGAGAAAAATCTATTGTCAGACAGTGATCAATGCTGGGATGAAAAATAAAGCAGGATGAGATGACAAGAGAGGACCTCATTTCAGGTGAGGACCTCATTTCAGGAGAGACCTCTGTGAAAGCGTGAGTCCTAAACCAGACATGAGCACCTGGGAACCCCACTTCAGTCGGAGGGAACAGGAAATTCAAGGGCCTGGGAACACAGTGGCCAGTGCGGCTCTCGGGGTTAGCAGTTAGAAGAGTCACAGGCAGGTGTGTGGAGTCTCAGGAGAGGCAGATACATCACTCCTGGGCCCTCCTGAAAGCCCAGGGGGCCACGGAAGCAGGGCTAGGGTGCATGGGGAAAGGCCCCTCCTCCATGTGCCCTGGACAGGTTCCCAGTTGGGAGGGTGTCAGCATTTTAATTACAGCTCCCAGCTCTCAATGGTTAGCAATTCAACCGTAAAACAGGCCCTGGGCAACATGTGGCACCTCGGAGTGATTTACTTGCTCACCATTTCTATATTTAGTGCCATTGAATGCTTGCTGGCCAACTTTGCAGAGAGAAAAAGAAAGAGGAATTTGGGGGAGGGAGATGGTTCAGGTTTTTTGGGTTTTGCTTTAAACATCCAGATCTATTTTTTTTTCCAGTTGTTCTCTGAGATTATTTCCCAGCCTTTACAAAGCTTTTAGGTGCCAGACCATGGTGCCAAGGTGAGATATTCCTCCTGTCCAAACCAGAGATAGTGAGTTTTCCAAGATCCCCCACTTTTAAGGTACATGTGTGCCACTGGCCAGAGAGGTGTGTTTAAAGGATACCACCACAGAATGCATGCTAAGTGGCAAAAGCGTGGATGACTTAAATATTTCAGCCACTGGCTGAGCTTCAAGCCACATGCTCCTGTCCCCTATCTTAAGCTAGGGTTCCCCGCAGGCCTCCAGCTCCAGGCTCCCACATGTTTCTCAAGCTTGATCACGCATGTGACTCACCTGGAGAGCATGCGCCAAGCATAGCAGGGTGGGGCAGGGCCAAGGAAGACCCTGTGCCCCTGGCTGCTGCAGGTTCAGTGGCCCCCAAAATATCAGGTTCAGGAAACCTAGTCCCCGAATCCCAAATGTTCCTGGCACTTGGCAGCAGGGCCCTGGGGAGGTGATGACAACAGGTCATGAGGGTGAGGTTCCCACAGTGGTGTTAGTGTCTAAGAAGAGAGAGCTGAGCTAGCAGCTTTGCTGTGCAACTCTGTGACTGCCTCTGTGTTAGTTATGTCTCTTGTTGCTGAGACAAAACACCCGACACCCAAAGTGAAAGGGGAAAAGGTTTACTTAGCTCGTAATTTGGAGAGGTTTTAGTCAATTATATTGGCTGGCTGCAGGGCAGGGTGGCATGGCTGAGGGGCATCGTAGAAGAGAAACAGCTCATGACAGGCAGAAACAACAAATCAAGAAGGGATGACCACAGGTCTTTCTATCTCTTATATGTTATCCAGGCTACTAAGGGTGGGTAGCACTCACACCTTTAATTCTAATGCCCTTGAGCCTAGCGTTGCACTTTGAATCAATCCCAGCATCACATACTGTAGTTCCAGCCACCTATGAAAAATCCCCACCTGTGACTGCATGGGGCTTTGAGAAGACGTCTAGACACGAGCCATAACACCTTCTTCCAGGCTGTGATGCACCACACAACCTCCCTGGATGACAGCACCCCTGGACTTCTGACCTCCGGAATCTCTCTTCTTTATATATTACCCAGTCTCTAGTATTCACTAATAGTAACAGAAAATAAACTAAGACATTGGCCTGATGGAAATTTAATAGGGGGCTGGGGAGATGGCTCAGTGGAATAAGCGCTTCCCTGGCAAGCGCAAGGGCCTGAGTTCAATCCCTGGTTTGGCAAAAAAAGTTTAATAGGAGTCATGTGGTAGCTCCATAGAAGAAATAAGGCAGAATGCTCTAGTGGCCACATCCAAATGATAAAAAGAGGTGACATTAATTTAAATGGTATTATTTATTTAATCTACTACTGTGTGTCAAAAAATACTATTTCTATATATAGGAACATGAGGCTTCTTATCTCTTTCCTGTGACAACCCTTTGAGAGTCTGGCACTTGTATGACAGTACATCTCCATCCAGACTGGTCATAGCCAGACCAAGCTCGTGCGCCTAGTGCCTCCTGGTTGGGTGGCACAGATCCGAGCCACCTTGAATTCTTCTGGTAATGTGAAGCTCACTACCTTTTGACACACCCTCTCCATCCCTTCTAGCTCTTAAGTAGGTGGGGAGCCCCAGCTTCACCCTGTAGGTCCCCAAGCCAGTGGTCAGTCTCCTCTGAGGACAATCCTGCACACAGCTCCTGGTAGCCACAGAGACCAGGTCCCTCCTCAGAGTTCTGAGACTTTTTGTTTTTTTCTTTTTTTGTATTTCAGGAAAAGGTCTACAGGGTGTTCAGGGTCTCACTGCTAGACCCCACTCGTAGTGATCCTCCTGTTTACAGCCTCCCAAGAGCTGGGATTACAGGCGTGCACCACCACACCCAGTCTCAACTGCTGTCTCAGCATGCCCCAGGGGCAGGGCTGGCACAGCAGGCTGGGGATCTAACCCCTGGCCACAGCACCTGCTTGCAGGCGCCTAATCCACTGAGCTGTTTGGCCGGCCCTCTGAGACTGTTCCGTTCCCCACCCAGGCCTCTCCTTGTGGGGAGTCCCTGCCCCATCTAAAAGATGTCCAGGACAGACATAAACTCAGCATTTCTGTCTCCCACCAGGGAACCCCAACTGCAGGGTCTGAACAAAGAGTGTCTCAGGTGTCCCTGTGCATATGTCACCAGCTGCGTGAGGCTAGATCTGCTCAGTCCCTGGCTCAGGAGTCCCTGTGCTGGGACCAGGGCTGCCTCAGGAACTGGTAGCCTGGGAAGGTTCTGGCTATGCTCCCGCCATACAGCAGGGGTGAAGGGGCACAGAAGGTGCTCAGTCAAGCCAGAGCTGGATCACTAGCCCTGCCCAAATCACTCCAAGGGAAGCATACTTCCCTTGCTTTTCTACTGGCAAGCTCCTCCTCATCCTTCAAAGTCCTCAGGTCCTCTCCTCTAGAGCCTTTCTGGAGCTCAGGCTGGCCTTGAACCTGTGATCCTCCTGCCCCAGCTTCCTGAGTGCTATGACTATGGTTATAGGCATGTACCACTGTGCCCAGCTCAACCCACCTATGAAAAGTATAGCATTCACTGGAATTTAGCATCTCAGGAATATGTACCCATCACCACAATTTTAAAAGTTTTTGGCACCTGAGAAAAACCCCATAAGTAACACACCCTGTTCTCTCCCCCCACCCCAGTGTCCTGATAAGCACTCATCTACTTCCTGTCTGTATGGCTTTGCCCATAGTGGCCTTTTGGGATGGGACCTTCAATACTGCAATGTCTTCAAAGAGATCCCAGGGGAGGCTCTTAGAGGTGGGGCCTCATAGAAGAAGTTAGGTCACTGGAGATGTGTCCTCAGAGGTGTGTCCCCTCCTCCTGCTCTTCTTCCTGGCCACCGGGACATGAGCAGCTCTGTGCACCACATGCTCCTGCCATGGTATCCTGCGCTGCCACAGCCCCAAAGCAATAGGTCAACTCACCATAGACTGAACCCTCAAAATGAGGAACCCAAATCAACTTTTCCTCCTTTAAGTCAGTTGTCTCAGGTGGCTTGCGCAGTGACAGGAGGCTGACTGACATGTGTCAGGGCCTCCTTCCTTTTTGTGGCATAATATTTCAGTCTGTGTCTAGGCCACATTTTGTCATGACAAACTCAAAACAAATCTGAGATGAATTCCCAGTAAGGGATCTTTCATTTGGGGATTGAACAAATAATAGTATTGTAACCCAGGACACCCATAGTATTATAACCCAGGACACCCGTGCACAGAATAGGCTGACCCTGACCACTGGTCTGTCTGGAGGACAAAGGAAAGACCAGGAGCTTTAACAGGACAGAGAAATCTGTGAAAGAAAGCTTACCAGCACGGAGGGTGATGGCGGGATATGGGGTGCTCTGGCTGGCTAGAGGTGACTATGTGCACGTTACTATGTACAGGTGGCGCAGGGCGACAATTGGCAGTCCCCATGTAAGTTGCTAAGTAACAGTCATCCTAAAGATAAGGCAGGCCTTGCACAGTCCCTGGGGCCTTCCCACCCCTCTGGGCCCAGACTTCTCTGACAACTAGGGCTTCTGGCTTCCCGGGTGTCTCTGCTCTTCCTTGCTTCCATCTTCCTGATTCTGCTGAAGTGTCTGGGCTGTCTCGGCATGACCACCACAGAGGGCTTCTCTAGTGCCACCTGGAAGGTGCCCTCTGCCCAGACCTGCCATCCTCCAGCCAGTCCTCCAGCCACTGGCCCTGTCCATTTGCAAGTGGCTCCCTGCAGCCTCCACAGCAGACCCAGCCCACATGGTCCCTCTACCTGGCCCTTCCTCTCCTCTCTCTACTGACTCCTCAGCCTCCTCTGCTCAGGTGAGGGTTACTACATCACCCCAGTAGGGCCTCTCCCTTACTGATATCTATCTGGATATCAGGAGTATAGCAGAGGACAGACAGACCAGGATCTACCCCTGAAAGATGCCCTAAATCACACAGAGACAGGGGCTCCATCTTCAAAGAGTGGTACACTCAAGAGCAACAGGGAAGAGGACAGCAGAGCAAAGGCTGGAAAGAATGAGTGGAGCACCATGGTGAATGCCTATAATCCCAGCATTAAGGAGGCTGAGGCAGCAAAGTCTCCAGTAGAGGCAGGCCTGGGCTACATAGTGAGATCCTGTTTTTAAAACAGCAAGAACGAAACCATTTTCCAATGAAGCTGAAAGAGGGGAACTAATGCAGGTGTCAAGTCTGAGCCTGTGTGATAGGTGAGTGGTAGTCGCTTCCTGTTCCAGAATGTGAGATGCTGGCTGCCCACCCAGGCATGGGCTGAATTACTATGTGGTGGGAAGATGAAGGAGGGAAGGAATGAGGAGCGTGAGCTGTGTGTGCCAGCAGGGAGCACGGGAGTGTGAGGGGATGCTGCGTGACCATGCAAGGCACATGGGTGCACAGCTGTGCTGGGAACCTGGAACGCGCAGCTCTGGAGCCCAGATGCTGTTGTGCACAGACCCAGCTTCCAAGGAGACCCCGGTTGGACGCAGGCTGGACCTGGAAGACAAGAGCCAGGGACAACAGGGAGCTGCATGGGGCCCGGGCCTCCAGAATGCCGTGATGGGGCCAGAAGCTGGCTCTGGGTTTAGGCTGAGGCTTCCTCCTGAGGCCTGGCCAGCCTCTGCCCACCCTCTTCATGTGGCAGCCCTGTTCTGCTTCTGTGGAATGCGCCGCACCTGAGGCAGACAGAAATACTCTGCCGAAGTTGTGCGTCCAGCATGACTTAAAGAATGCGACCA
>NW_004524926.1:138178-150304 GCF_000260255.1 Octodon degus
GAGGAGGAGGAGGAGGAGGAGGAGAAATGGAGGTGGAGAGGGATGAGAGAGGAGCGGGAGTTACAGGAGTCAAGGGACAGGGTCACTTTCTCGGGTCTCTGCAGCTACTGCACTACCTGCCCTGGAGCCAACCCCAGGGAATCTGGTGAACAGGTGGACAGCAGCGGAGTCCCTTCTCTCCTCATCCCAGGCCTCTTCTTCCACTCTGTCTTCTCTCCTAAAGATCGCCCTCTAGCCACTTTACCATACAGAGGGGGAAACTCCCTGAGGCCCAGGGATGGAGAGGGATTCATTTATAGCCACACAGCCTGTGAGGCTGGCAAGCCCACAGAACCCCCCCTCCTCCATGTCACATGTGTCCTTTGTAAGCCAATGGCCAGGCCCACCCACTAGGGCCTGTCCATTGGCTTACAAAGGACATCCCTGCCACATAGATGAAAAGCTTGTGCTCTCAACGCTTTAAACTGTGTTATCTTGGTGCAAGAACAGAGATAATTCATTCATTCATGAAACTGAAGGGGCCCAGGGTGATGAATTCAAGTCCAGCTTGATCAGGAGGCAGACAACATTCCCAAAAGCACCTGCACACACCCCTTGCCCTGCGGCCACTTCTCAGCTCTGCTGCCTTCCTGGGCACCATACGGAGTCCACGGTGCTTCATAGGGCCTGCACCCTCTGGCTCACAGCTGGAGAGAAATAACCGAGAGCTGTTGATGTAGAAGCACACCAGAGCCTCAGGACTTTCTATGGGACCACAGCCTGTCCCTACCAATGACCTGTGGGGCCAACTACGTGACTGGTGGGGACAGTGACTCCTGGGAACTGGTGAACAGTGTGGCCATTCCACGACATCAGTATTTGCTGAGCTCCTGGGACAAACCAGGACCTCTGGAACCATGGCACAGGGGAGGCAGCAGGTGTTGGGCGTCCCAGCCGGGGTCGTGCCAGGTAGGCACAGAAAGGCAAGGGGACAGTGCAGAGTCACCTGGCCCAGGGGGTAGAGGCCACACAGTCGTTGGGGTGGCCCCACACTGGATGCTATGGGAAGCAACTGTGGTATTTACAGGTCAAGATCCCCTAGGATGTTGTGGCAGGAGCCAGGGGCTCTGCTCCCAGGAGCACCCCATGGCCCAGACTGAGCAGGACCCAGACCCCCCTTGTCTAGCTCCCTCCCCTGGAGACCACATTCTTCCTCCAGGAAATCACCTCATCTCCTGGGAAGCCCCAAGGCAGACCTCGATAGCATCTCCTTGGCATCCTGAATCAGGGAATTTTCCAGAGCCTACTTTTTGCCCTGGCCCCTCCCAGCCTGAGCGCCCCACCTTGAGCAGTTCTGGGCCCTGGGCAGCACCTGGTAGGTTCATTGTTGGCACTTCCTGGGGGACCTGTCAGAAAGATTGATTCCTCTCCCTCCAGTGGTGCAGAAACTCCTTCCTGCTTCTCCAGACAGGTCTGGGGCACCACTGGGGGACAGAAGGAGCTCAGTGGCAGCCCCACCCACTGGGTACAGGAGTTCCCTCTCCAGACCCCAGCAGCCTCTTGCATATCCTTCTGTGACCAAGAGCTTACCACTTCCCTAGCTCTCCCCTCCAGTCCAGGGGAGTCGTGCAAAAAGCTGGTCCCTCTCTGAGCAGGGCTCTGCTCCCCTGAAACTTTACCCATGCTCTAGTGTCCAAGCACTGGCCCTCCTCCTGCTCATCGCTTCCTGGGACAGGCCCACAGAGCCGGCCTGTCCTCTCCAGGCTAAGCAGCTCTGCCTCATTCCTCAGGAGACCTCCAGCCTCCTCCTGTACACGTGTTCTGTCTCTGCCCATCTGCTAGGGCATCTTACAGCTTCAAAAATCACAAAGGAAGACCAACACCTCCATTGTGTGTATCACACTTCAGTTAATATGGCCCCAGACCATTAGCTTTTTAGTAATCTTTTAGCTCACTTGTGGTCATCTAAAGCTTTCCGTCTTTCCCAGTGTCTCCTATCTTAAGCTTCTGCAATCACTTTTTTTTTTTCATAAATACCACAAATTGTAGATGTTAACCCCTCTTCTAGCTGACTTCAGCCCCCACGCTTTAGCCTATGAGACAGACTGAATCTTCCAGGAGCTCAGCTCATGTGGTCCCCTACCGGTGAGTGCCAGGTGATTGGAGCCAAGTTTCAGCAGCAGATGAAGACCCCTCTGGCCTCAGATGCCCCTGTTCCTGGCTACCTGCTTGCCTGATGCCATCTCAGTGCTCAACACAGGCTGCTGGGGAAGCTGCTACTCCTGCCACTGGGCAGGCCCGAGGGCCCTGAGGCTGGGCACTGCATTGTATTCTACTCCAGCCAGCAGTGTGTGCCTCCAAGGTCTGCAATGCTGTGGTTCAGCTGCTCGTTGCTGCAAGTGTTCTGTGGCTGGCACACTGACGAGGTCTTACAGAAACTGGGAAGCGGGGCAAGACAGAGGTTTGGGTTTGCTGAGAGCTGTTTTTATCAGAATTCCCCTATGAAGAGCAGTGTAGCAAGTCCTTCCTCTAAGGATGAGCAGGTTGTGAATATCTGGGACCCCCCCCCGTACCCCCGGGGGCACTGGTCAGGTCCTGCTAGGGCCCAATTCAAGTAGCCTGGGGCTGCTATGGAAACGGAGAGGGAGTCACTGTGCACCCTGACAATCACAGAAGGCTTTGGAAGGAAGTGACTTTTTATTCTGTAGGATAATTTAAAAGGTCCAGGGATAGCTGAGCACAGTGATTCATGCCTGTAAATCCAGCAAGGTGGTGGCTCAAACAGGAGGATCACAAGTGTGAATCCATCCTGGGCAACTTAGTGAGACTCTGTCTCAAGATACAAATGTTTAAAAGGGGATGTAGTTCAGTGGTAGAGCACTGGCCTAGCACACAGGAACCCCTGGGTTCAATCCCCATTAGAACAAAAACAAACAGGCAAAGGTCTACTGCTGGGGTGCTTGGGGGTTAGCTCGGTTGTTTAAAGTGCCTGCTTGGGCAAAGTCAGGCGCAGGGAACCGCAGTTCCATCCTCAGCTCCACATGCTGCACCAGACCTACCCTTAGGGCAGCCTGAACCAGACCAAAAAAATTTTTTTTTAAAATCCTTTTTAAGTTTTTGGGCCAGCCATATAGCTCAGGGAACTAAAGCACCTGCATAGGCAGGTACAGGGACTAGACTTCAATCGCAGGCATGCTGTGCCAGCCCCACCCCCAGGGCCATGCTGAGACGGCAATTAATACTGGGCGTGGTGGTACATGCCTGTAATCCCAGCACTTGGGAGGCTGAAAACAGGAGAATCACTATGAGTCAAGTCGAATCTGTGCAGTGAGACTCTGTAGACCTTTAAGACCCTGTACTAAATAAAAAAAAAAAAAAAAAAAAAAGGCCTAATGTTGAGGATGTGGCTTAGCGGTGGTGGAGTTCTTGCCGATCCAGTCTGAGGCATTGCCAAAAAAGGCCCAAAATACAGCCACTGGCCATCCCCAAAGTCCCTGTTGGGAGCATACATGTGCAGGCCTTTTGTTGTTGTTGTTGTTGTTGTTGTTAATGTATTTAGTACACAGATCGGACTCATAGTGATCTTCCTGCTTTCAGCCTCCCAAGCACTGGGATTATAGGTGTGCGCCACCACACCCAGTCTCAATCTCGGTCCCAGCGCACCCCAGGGGCAGGAGCAGCACAGCACAGCCCTTTTTTATTTCCTTTGTTTTCTTCTTGGGCACTGAGGACTGACCCTAGAGCCTTCTCGTTGTGCTACATTGTCAGACCTTTACTTATTCTTTTACTTTGAGACAAGAGCTCACCAAGGGCCAGCCAGATAGCTCAGTGGACTAAAGTGCCTTTGTAGACAGACACCAGGACTGGAGTTTGATTCCCCACATGCTGTACCACCCCTGCCCCCACCCCCAGGGCACACTGAGAAGGCAATGAGACTGGGCGTGGTGGTGTGTGCCTGTAATCCCAGCACTTGGGAGGCTGAAAAACAGGAAGGTTTACTATGAGTCCTATCTGTGTAGTGGGACCCTGTAAACCCTTTACTAAATACATAAAATAAAATTAAATAAATAAAAGAGCTCACCAAGTCACTAAATCGCTCGGGCTTGGTTCAAACTTACAGTGCTCCTGCTTCAGCCTCTCAGAATTCTGGGATTACAGTGGGCCTTTCCTTCTTTATATGGCTCCTGCAATCTGGTTCTGTCCCCTAACAACATGTGTCTTGCTTGTCTCTTCTCCCTGTTGGTACCCAGACTCCCCAAGCCCCTGGAGGCTCACAGCGGCAGGCTATTCAAAGGTAGATCTGCCAGCATTGGAAGAAACAGATCCTGGTGGTGGATCTTTAAATTCCTCCAGCCTTTCGATAGTGCAGATACGGCTCTGGGAAGCTCTTTATGGCTGCGCAACAGGGTGAGCCTCCCTGCAGGGTCGCAGGGTCGAGGTAGTAGCAGAACTGTGGGATGCAAGATCTGCAGGGACTGTGGGCAGGGTGATAAAGATTGGCCTCCTGATAAGGCCCAGCAGGTGCAGGGCCACAGGCACCAGAGCCTGGCTGTTCTAGGGAAAGCATGGCCTGGGGCAGGGTGCGGCTCTGTTGGGCTCTGTCATGGCTCATTCACACTGAGAAAGAAAGGAGAGCGAAAGAGACTGTGGCCGCTCCTCAACTCAGTAATATATCTCCACGTGTCTGGTAATCAGAATAACTGATTGGAAGACAACAATATGTATTACAACAAATACTGTGAAATTCATATTACTTTGTTAGGTGAAATTCAGAGAGAGAGAGAGAGAGAGAGAGAGAGAGAGAGAGAGAGAGAGAGAGAGAGAGAGAGAGACTGTGACCACCAGTTAGGCTCTCCCACCACAGAGCACCACTCAGCCAAAACAAGAGAGGAGAATATGGAAAATACTGTGTGGCTTTTTTGTTTGTTTTTGTTTTTGTGTTTTGGAGAACCGGGGATTGAACTCAGGTCCTTGAGCTTGCCAGGGAAACAATTATTCCACTGAGCCATCTCCCTGGTCCCTGGCTTTAAAAAAAAAAAAAAAAAAAAAAATGTATTTAGGGCAGGGGCTCACTACTCAGCTTGGACTCTAAGTGATCCTCCTGTTTTAGCCTCTCCAGCACTGGGATTACAGGCATGTACCACCACTCCCAGTTTCATGGCCAGCTCTGCATGTCCAGGGCAGGGCTGGTGCTGCATGCAGTGCCAGTGATCAAACCTAGGTCCCTGTGCTTACCGCACAGGTGCTTAGACCACTGAGCTATCTCCTCAGCCCTGTGTGCAGCTTCTATTATATGACACACAGCTGGTCTTTAAATAACCACCCACATACAATGCAGCACCCTTCCCCAGCCCCTGTCCCCAAAGGTCACTGCCACACACCCCCAGCAATGTGGGCTTGGTGCCTGGTTGGCCTGGCAGGGCTTCCAGAGCCTGCACATCTGATGGCTGACTGCTTGGGTCAGATTAGGCTGCCGGTGGAGTAGTCTGAATACACTCTGCAGGGTGCCAGGCCCTGGGAAGGTATAGATATTGAAGGGTCCAGATACTGAAGCACAGAGTTCAAGCCCTCCAGGGAGGAAGAGTAGGTAGGGTAGGAGCTGGGATGCATATTATTTCTGCCTTGACCCACATACACCTCTGCTGCTGTTCCCCAGCTCGGGGAGAAGGCTGGGTACCTGCTGAGTGACCAGTCCTGGCCCGGGCAGCTGTGATTAGGACCGGCTTACTGTGGACATAATGTGATCACTGAGGCTCTCAGAATGCAGAGTTAGCAGGGTTAGGCTGCCTGTCACCCGATTAGGGCCCATTGAATATCACTGTAGCCTCAGGCAATCAGCATCCCCAGAGGAAGAGGGTGACCTCACCAGGCAGGGCACTGCTGCATGCAGCAGGAGCGGCAGCCACCCCATCTCAGCCTGTGGTACTAGGGTTAGCAGCCCACTCGTGGCAACACTGACATTTGGGGACACAGACTCGCAAGTCACACCACATTCACACTGCTTTCTCACTTTTAAACCTTCTGGGGCCTCCCACTGTTCTTTTTTTTAATATTAATTTTTATTGAGAAAGAAGTAGCAATGAGACAGTTTCAAAACAGGTTAGTAGAACCAGTGTCTTTTAAAAATACAACTTCCTTGAGGTACAATTCAATATCATGCAATGTAGCCATTCAACTGTTTTGGTGATAACATTCAAAATCTCTCTCTTATACAAAGGCACAGGACATTGTCTTTAGCCACCCAACTGTGCAAGAACTTGTTTTTCTGCCCATCACTTAGTACCCATCATTACTCAGTACCCATCACCTCCTCCCCTAGCCTCCCCACTGTGGTGATCCCCAGTCTGCTCTTAGTTTTCAGGGGACAAGCTGCTTTGGCTTCCCTCGGCCTTTCTGTGCCTGGCTTATTTGACTTCACATAATAATCTCCACTTCCTTCCATGTCATTGCAGATGACAACATCTCATTCCTTCAGCACTAACCAGATCCTGTAGCGCATAAGGTCCACACTGTCTTTATCCATCCGTTTCTCAGCTGCTGGGCGCTCAATGGCTTCCCTGTTGTGGCTGTCTTAGCTTCATGTGCCGTGCCACATGGACAGCAAGTGTAGCTGTTTGTCCCTCAGCTTTGTCCTCCTCTAGATGTGCACCCAGCAGTGGTGGGCTGGCTCCTCTGGCAGCTCTCATTTTACTATTTTGAGAAATTTCTGTAATAGCTGTTCCCATCTAACCCCCTACCAACTGTGGACAAGGGTCCCCTCCTTCGACAGCACTTGTTAACTTCAGCCTTTTTGATAAAACCAATTCTCAGAGGAGCTAGACCACAATATATGTTATAAAATTTACATTTGGTAGCTAGTCCACATTTTGTTTGTCTGTGTGTCAGCTGGTAGACATTTGTGGGGTTCCCTTCTGTCCCACTTTTTAGCTACTATGAACAGTGTTGCTGTGAACGCGCACAAACAGGTTTTCATGTGAACGTACATTTTCATCTAACCTAGTTATACATCAAGGAAGGGAACTGTGGGTCATGGGCTGACTCTCTGGTTCAGTTTGGATGACTTGCAAACTATTTTGCATGATGAGGACACCATGTCCTCTTCCCGTCAGCGCAGCGTAAGGATCCTCATCTCTCTGGATCCCCATGAGTCCTGACTGTTGTCAACCTCTACCATTCTCACCAGTGTGAGGGAGCTCATTATGATTTGGATTTGCACCACCCTGTTGACTAACAATGCTGAATATCTTTTCATGTGCTTATTGGCCACTGTTGTCTATCACAGTTTTATACATCATGAGCTACCACTTACATGCATAAAAGTACAAAGCACATTGACATTTGCTTAAAACAGTAACTGCAATGCGTGATCCATGGAACCAGCATCCACAGCAAGGAGCGGCGTGTTGCTCCCACACCAGGAGACCCCTGGGCAAAGCTAGCCCAGCACAGCTTCTCCCCTCTGATATCTGTGATCCTTGTTTCTTTCCATTAATTGTAGTCTCCCTTGGTGGACCCCTAACCAACCCAATCCAATGTTGCCTGCCTTTGAACTTGATTGAGTGAAATCATTCTGTGGAAGTCTTTCATGACCAGCTTCTTCCCCTCCCTACCATCTTTCTTCTCTTTTCTTTCTTCCTCCCTCCTTTCCTTCCTTTTTCTTTCCTTTTTCTTCTTGGTACTGAATATTGAACTCCAGGCCTTTACACTGAGTTATATCCCCTACCCTTTTTTATTTTAAGATAGTATCTCACTGTCACTACATTGCCCAGAGTGACCTTGGACTTGTAATTGTCCCTGAATGCTGGGATTACAGATGTGTGCCACCATACCTGGCTTCCCCAGTATATCTTTAGGGCTAATTCCTGTTTGTGTGGTTTGCATTCATTGTGAATGCCCCCACCATGCCCCTGGAGCGCAGGTAACACCATTCGTCCCTTCTGGCCTGGACCAACACATGGACGGTGCCCAGGTCAGACCCACTAGGATCATGGCACCTATGAACCTCTTGAGCCTGTTTCTTATGTGCATGAAATGAGGTAGAAGCCAAGTCACTGCAGGCATATGATGTCTGCACTGTACTCAAAATCCCCCAGCGGGGCACACACTGTGCAGTGAGCCAGACACAGAGGCACAGTCACACAATGGCTTTGGGGCAGCACCATTCTGTAGATCTGTGCCCAGCTGCACCAAATACAAAATATTTGGATTATCACCCCAGTGGTGACCCGTGCCCAAGAAAACCTACAAGTCTGTTCTTTTAAAGTGAATCTTCTGGTTTTAAAAATATTAACTCAGACTTGATTTTAGAGCTGGGTGTGGTGGTTCACACCTGCAATCCTCAGACTCTGTGAGGCTCAGGCAGGAAGACAGAAAGTTCAAGGACAGCCTGGGAAACTCAGCCACTTAGGAAGATTCTACCTCAAAATTTAAAATAGAAATTAAAAAGCTAGGGGTATACTTCAGTGTAAAGGCCCTGGGTTACATCCCCAGTACCCTTCCCACATACACACACACACAAAAAAAAAATGATCTTAGACCAACACAAGCCAAGAGAGCCTATGCATGCCCTGGTACCAGCTGGTGAGTTCCAGGCCCAGTACTAGGCTGGGAGTGAGGGGAGGAGGGAAGAGGGGTTGGAATCCAGGTCTGAGTCTCCTGCACCACAAAGAATGACCAAGGCCACATCAGCCAGAGGGGGGCAGGTGGGTCAGCTGGGCTGCAGGAGGTGGGTGCCTGCAGTGATGTCTCTGTGCTCTTCCTGCCCGACCTGCAGATCCTGGAAGAGAACATGAAGCTGGAGTGTAAGTGCCACGGTGTGTCGGGCTCATGCACCACCAAGACATGCTGGACCACGCTGCCACAGTTCAGGGAGCTGGGCTACGTGCTTAAAGACAAGTACAACGAGGCCGTCCACGTGGAGCCTGTGCGTGCCAGCCGCAACAAGCGGCCCACCTTTCTGAAGATTAAGAAGCCCTTGTCCTACCGCAAGCCCATGGACACGGACCTGGTATACATCGAGAAGTCACCCAACTACTGCGAGGAGGACCCAGTGACGGGCAGTGTGGGCACACAGGGCCGAGCCTGTAACAAGACAGCCCCCCAGGCCAGCGGCTGCGACCTCATGTGCTGCGGCCGAGGCTACAACACCCACCAGTATGCCCGCGTGTGGCAGTGCAACTGCAAGTTCCACTGGTGCTGCTACGTCAAGTGCAACACGTGCAGCGAGCGCACGGAGATGTATACGTGCAAGTGAGCCGGCCAGCCAGCGCCTGACCGCGGGGCCGGGGACAGCCTCCACGCTGCCGTCGCCTTCCGGATCACTGCCTTGATCTTCAGAGGGAGCCACAGAAACACTGAGCTTGTCTTTCCTGCTGCGGAGGGCCCTGTTTCCGGTTTCCGGTTTCCGGTTTCTGGCAGACACTGTGGGAAGAAGCCCTCGGGCCTTCACCTGTTCCGGTCTGTGTACAGTGCTGCTTCTCCCCGATACCGCCCACGTCCCTGCACGGCTGGAATGAAGCCTTTCGCCGGAACTCCGGACCTTTGGGGCCTCATCAGAGCAATATTTAACAATTTATTCTGATAAAAAAAAATAATATTAATTTATTTAATTAAAAAGAATCCTTCCACCTCGTCAGGATCCGTTTTCTGCAGTCGAAGTGGACTTGTGCTTTCCTGGCAGGATAATTTGTGTCCCTAGAACCTGGAGCCGAGTAGAACTGTACATAGTTATTCTTTATGCAGATGTTTCTACTAATTGATTTTGCAAGTATCTTCCCTCTGCAGCACTAGAGGTTTAAGTACAACAAGCAGACATCCTTTATTCTTTATACCTACCAGATACACCACACACACACTCACACACGCACACACACTTGTAAATTTTTGCTATTTGCTGCTACTTATCCAGAAATTTAAGTTGGTCCAAGTTCGAAGACACTTTTTCCCCCCAGAATATGTTTCCCAATCTTCTGCCCTCCCA
Organism: Octodon degus; assembly: GCF_000260255.1. NCBI lineage: Eukaryota > Metazoa > Chordata > Mammalia > Rodentia > Octodontidae > Octodon > Octodon degus. Next base: position 148,137 of record NW_004524926.1, read on the forward strand.
ATTCAAATATTGCCATTAGAAAAAAATAATAATAATCTAGTTTGGAATAGACAGAGAAAGGAACAATAATAAACTCCCAGCTATTTTCATCGTTTGGAAAGTAAGCCACTGGATAAGAGAGAATATTTTGTAAGAGACTATTTTTATAAGAATATTTTATTTATACGGAGTCTGCTGTATCATCCCACAGCCTGTGTGTCTTCTTAACAGGGTCAGGAGGGGCACGGCCGGGGCCTGTGGGCAGGTCCCATGGGGACCCTCGTGCATCTGGGTTCTGGAGTTCTGTTTGCCAAGGGGGTCAAAGAAGTCTCCCGGTGCCCAGGGCTGGGCGTCATCTGTGTGAACTGGGAAGAAACCGAATCCGTGCCTCTGCCTGTGAAGCTAAGTGCATTGAGCAGGGTCACCAAGGGGGACATCAGGGTGAGCCACTCAGGCAAGTAGGCCAGTGTCCTTCACACTGTGTGACCATCATGGGGACGCTGCCACCATTATAAGTAAAGGCCAGTTCAGGGTCTCTGCACCTCACTGGGACAGCCCTGTCACTGCCTGTGTCCTCAGAGAGGGGAGAAAAGCAGGCAGGGGAGTTGCTCACAAGCTGTGTGGCCCAGGAGCTTGTTCAAGGGAAGACAGGTGGGGAGAGGAGAGGGACAGGCCTCTCTGCTTTGGCCTGGCCACACATCACCCCTTTCAATTTGGAAAGCTGTCCTGAACTTAGAAGGCTGCAGATCCTAGCAGGTAACTTCCTATGTGTGGGTTTGGATCTCTACCTGTGTGTGTGCACATGTGTGCATGTCTGTGTGCATCTTCCATGTGCCCCTGCAAAGGAGAGCAGGTCACTTGCTGGTCCTAGGAGCATCTCTGGAGTGGTGGTGGTTGAGTTTCTGGTCCAGTGTGTGCACACGAGGTGGGCAGCAGGGGAATGGAGATTATGGTCAATCACCAAGAGATGGCACCTCTGAATTCTCTTCTACACCCATTGGAGAAATTCTGAGACTACAGCCCCATGAGCCCTGCTAAGAGCTAAATGAGCATCTAGCTAAGAACTTAAGTGCTAAGAGACCTTGAGCATCTAGACCATGATTAACCCCTATGTCAGCACTGGGTCTGGGTCACTGGCAAATAAAAGTGGCTGGTTGGCTATATTTCCTAATATTTTCTTTATGTAACTGTGTGGATGAGTGGGTCAGATGGAATGATTGATGGATGAATGGATGATGTGTAGATGAATAGATGGATGCATATATGGCTGAATAAGGATGGATGGAAAATAGATGGCTAGATGTTGGGGGTGGTGGATGAACAGATAGATGGATGTGTATGTGAATAGATGGATAGATGCATGGATGGATGGATGGATGGATGGATGGATGGATGGATGGATGGATGCATGTCCAGACAGATGGGTTGATGGTGAGTGTATGATGGATGCATGAATGGATAGATGCATGGATGGATGTGGATGGATAGATAGGCAGATAGGTAGACAGATGGATATATGGATATGTAGGTGCATGGGTGTATGTTTGGAAAGTGGATAAATAGGAAGGTGGATGGATAGGTGTGTAGGTAAATGTGTGGGTAGTGGTTGGGTACATAAGTGGGTGGGTGGATAGGTGGATAAGTGGGTAAATGAGTAGCTAAGGAGAAGACATAAAGGAGTTTCTTGAAACACCAGTGGCACATCTTCTCTCTTCCTTGGAGAACCCATAGTGTCTCCCATGAGCAGGGGTTTTTCTGAGCCTCTGCTCCTGGCCTCTCGGGTCCTGGGAATTGGAAAGGTTCTGACCAACCTCTCCAGGTGACTGTTCAGTGTTAGATACACAAATGGGATCACAAAAAAATTTCCCACATTCTCCTTCACTGCCCAAGGGAGCACAGGGCAAAGGCAGTGTCTGGGCCTGTGAAAGAAGGGCTGGGGCAGATGCATATCATCTGGCTTCAGCCACAGGGGCCTCACAACCCCATGGACTGCCTTTCTCTGGGTGCCCAGCTCAGCTGTGCTCTGAGCTGTGCCTCAGTCTCCCCCTCTGTAAAATCAGAATAATATAGTTGTCACTCAGGGATGGGTGAGGATTTTGCCAATCATGATGGTATTCCACTTGGCATTGTAAAATAATAAATTAATGCTATTAATATTAGTTATTGTTATGACTATTATTCTCCATGAT
>NW_004524926.1:150559-206138 GCF_000260255.1 Octodon degus
AGCACCACATGCCAGCCAGCCCCGCCCCCTGGTGGGCTGAGCTGGCCACACACACACACACACACACACACATAAATAAAATTTAAAAAAAAAAAAAGCACATGGGCCTAGGATCAGGAGAAAATAGGTTCAGGAATTAAACTATTTGACCCAAGGCTACTGTAGCCACATGGGAACATGGGCACTACAGTGGTCAAGTCCTCTGAGATTTAAAGAAAGACTGTACATCTGGGTTTCTCGGGATGATCTCCCATTTTTTCAGTTTGTTGACAGATGCCTGGAAGATAATGCAGACATGACTGACTGAACTTGGCCCTTGGACCACCAGCCTATAGACTTTCTGGGCCAAGTCTTTTTTTGTTTTAGAGATGGTGAAGCCAAGGCCCAGAGAGGGGCAGGACTTTATTCTAGGCTGCACAGCATGCTCAGCAGAGAAAAGACCAGGCAAAATCTCTTGGGGTTGACCTTTAACCAACACAGTGTGCCACGTCAGGAAATAATTTAGGGGAAGGGAGTTTGGAAAGAATATAGTTCCTACACACACACACACACACACACACACACACACACTTGCACATGTGTGCACATATGCTTCAAGGGGCTCCAGGGAGAACCAACCAGGCTTGCCCAAGTGTGCTGACGGAATGAACTGGTGCCCTGAACCATTTCAAAGCATGGGTTTTCCTTGGATTCATGGTTAAGTGGACATAGAAAGGATGATAAAATAGATGAAAGGGTGGAAGGAAGGGAGGCAGCAAGGAGAGGGGACAGACAGGATGGATACATAGAAGAAAGTATAGACAAGGATGATGGATGGATGGATGGATGGATGGATGGATGGATGGATGGATGGATGGATGGATGGGTGGGTGGATGGATGGATAAGTGGAGAGATGGATGGGTGGGTGAGTGTGCAGGTGGGTAGGCAGAGAGGTGGTGAGGGTGCAGATAAATGGGCAGAAGTGGGGAGTGTGCAGTTATATGAGCAGCTGCCAAGGGAACCTTTCAGCAAGACCTGGGAGGACAAAGTGTTGAGGCACAGCACTTCCCACCCAAGGGGGAATTGTTTCCTGCACACTGCAAGGTGAGTCCAAGATCTGTTTCCTCAGCCTCTTGCTCCCACTTCTCAGGTGACAACACAGCTCAGATAAATCATGTCTCACTACCCAGAAAAGAGAAATCAGATTGCGATCCTAAGTATGCCAAATTAATCCTTGCTCCTGGGCCTTCTACAAACGGAGGTTTAAAGGTGGATAAAAGGGCTTCCCAAGACACATATAGACTGCCTTCATCACCTCTTCCCTCCCCCTCATTGGGCACACTTCAGCAGGATGCAATGCTGTGGCACTTTCTCCCCAGAGCATCCAACAGGCTCTCCCACTATACACCCCCCTGCTGTCAACCAACTGGCTCTTGGCTCTCACCTGGGAGGGTGCCTCACCTCCTGCCAGGTCTCCCTTTCTCCACGCATGCCCCACCAGCCTCCAAGCACTGGCCAGATCAGCCAACATCCTGCCTACCACAGTTATAACTCCTCACCATCCTGTACCTTGAGTCTGAGCTCTTTGTGCCCTCTGGACCTAGCAACCACCATGCTGGAAGCCTTGTGCACACAGCAGTGACAGGCCATTAGGAAGGAAGTGCTCTGTGCCAGGCATGTTCTAGCAATTTCCATGCTTTCCCATCATCTCACCTCATTGTCTCCTGCACAGAATTACTGTAGTTCCCATTTCCCAGGACATCTGGTGCCTTTGCTATTTTCTTTGTTTTCCTTTTCTCCACCTGAGAGATTCCTGGTCCTTGGAGGAGGAGATCCAGAGCCACCAGTACCACCACCATCACCACCACCACAATCATCACCGTGCACAATGCTGCTCTAGTCTCTCCCTAGCTGTGGAATCACAATCATGCTCCCTGACAGGGCTCTGAGTCAGCCAGAAGGCAGAATGATGAAGGGACAAGAACTAGAAGCTCTGATCTGAGCTTCACCAGGGCTTGTCTGCTTGGGAGGAAGGGGTGTAGCGTCAGCTGTTGCTGAGAAACAGCCTGACAGCACTCAGTACCTTCAAAAATGAATACAGTTACATGTCCCTTAATAATGGGGACACGTTCTGAGGAATATGTCTCTGTGTAACCATCACAGCCTAGATGGTGCAGGACACCCAGGCCCGATAGTGGTGCCTATTGCTTCTAGGCAGCAAGTCTGGACAGCAGATGATTGTACTGAATGCTGTAGACAGCTGTCAAGTGATGGCATTTGTGTACCTAAACACAGAAAAGACATAGTAAAAGCACTAGATGGGAATTTTCAGCTCATCACAATTCATGGGGCTACACAGCATATGCAGTCCAGTGCTAACACAAACATCATTATCCGGTGTGTGACAATATAGTCATCCCTCATGAATCAGGGATATGTTGGCACTTCTGGGATGGGTTCCTCTATGCGTGGCCAGCTGTGGATCAGGTAGAATGGATCTTGGCAGAACCATCTCACATTCTTTTTGGCCAGCTCAGTCTGGGCTGGTCAAGGATGACTTCAGGTGGGACCAGTGGGTCTCTCATGGTCTCATCTGCCTGAAGGCCAGCCCATGCCTGGCCACCAAAGCCAAAGAGTCCTCAGGAGACAGTAGATGCCACCAGGTTTCCTGAGGGCCAAGCTCAGAACTGGCACCAGGTTCCTCATGCCATGTCACACTGGCCAGAGCAAGTCACAGAGCCAGCCCAGAGTCAGAGCACAGGACACGGATCCACTGTTCACCTAGATGGTCCAGCCAGTCACAGAGCAGGAGCTCTGGCAAGAGGGTCATTTCCCAAAACTCAACACAGGACTACAATGGAGGTGATCATCTCAGCAGCATGCTGCCTTGGCGTTGGCCACATCATGGGGCTGAGTCTCACCTCCTCCATCCAATCATTTTGTTTCGTTTTCTTGGTACTGGAGACTGAAACCTGACCTCACATTGAGCTATACTCCTAGCCCTTTTAATTTAAGTTGAGACAGGGTCTCACTGAGTTGTCCAAGCTGGCCTCAAATTTGTGATCTCCTGCCTCAGCCTCCCGAGTAGATGAGATTACAGAGTATACCACCACACCCACCTTAATTTTGGGTCTTGTTTTCTCTCCTCCCATCCATCAGAAAATGCAGTAGATCCTTCAAACTATCTGCACGTCTACTCCTTCTGTCTGCAGGCCAGCACCCACTGGTGTGTATGAGTCTAGCTGGCTTCTTTCTTTTCCCCTGCTGGGGTCTGGCCCATAGTACAGGGCATTGATGCTCCACGTCCCACCCATCGACACCCTGTATGCACTACCTTTAAACAGGATTAGCATAGCCCCACAGTGGAGCCACAAAGGAAGGGCCTTGGATCCTGAATGACCACCAGGGAGACAGCCACTAGCTGACCAGGAACCCCCTGAGAACAAAATACACATCTACTAGAGAAAACTCAGGAGCATGTGTGTGATGGCACAGAGCCCCTCCCCAGGGGAAGTCAGGCCACCACACCCACCCCCTCTAGTTGTTGTGGTTTGGGGTTATAGCCAGGGAGCAATACAATACAGGACATATCTGTATCTTGTACTAGAAATAACTGCTACAAAGACAATAATACGCAATGTATCCATTATTGTAACTGTACTACTGACCTATTTTGAAACTATCTCATTGCTACTTCTTTCTCAGTAAAATTGTTAAAATATAAAAAAATACAATACAGGACACACTTATAAGGTTATTTTATAATGAATAACCCAAAGAATCATGCAAGGAGTATAGGAAGTCTGTCCACATACTAAAGCGCAAAGAATTCAGCTGATGGCCTGGATTCTAATATCCTACATGAGTCTAGCAGAAGACCTAGAGCTTATAACAACATCTTCCACAAGTCTAACTAGAGGCCTAGAGCTAAGCACATGTCTCATGTAGGCCTGCTTCATGGATCTGCTCTGGGAAGGCTCGAAGATCAGTAGTGGAAGCCAGAAAGTCTACACCAGTGGGATGAAGGATCTATGCTTACAGGCTGAGGGATCTGAACTGGAGCCAGGAATTGATGCTCAAGGTAAGAACCAGAGCTCCCCTGAAAAGTACCACAGCCATCCTCAGCAACAATGGGGTCCCAAGCTCCTGTGAGGGTGAGGAAAGCCGAGTTCCCATTAGGAAAAGCAGCATGACGGGCTTCTCCTGGGGACTGAGCAGTGTACCATCTTCCCCTCCAGAGCCAGGAAGCAATGCTCAAGGAAAGGACCAGAGCTCTCCTGTCTTGGTTACTTTTCTCTCATTGCTAGGACAAAAACACCCAACACCCAGAATTGAGGAAGGAAAGGGTTTTTTTTTTTTTTGGTTTTGGTTTTGGTTGTTGTTCTTTTTATGAGCAGAATATATTTATTGGGGGAAAGAAGGCTTATATCTGAGAAAAGGACAGGAGGGGAGCCTCAATCAGGTGGTTCCCAGGAAGCTATCTCTTCTAGGGACTTTCATGGTGTAAAACCATGTGAGAGGGGTCTAAGATGGTGGAGAACATGACAACTCACTTAGGCGGGCATAAGGTGGAACAAAACTATAGTCAACCAATGAGAGTACAAGCATCATTGCTCAGGTAAAATTGATTAAATCCAGTACCAAATGAGGAAGTGAGTCATGTAGCAAGTGGGCATGAATACTGGGATAGGGTCTCTTCCTGTTGGAGGGTTCGGTTAGTAACTCATTTGGGCTCTTTCAAGGTGATTGATACTTATTTAGAATATCAATCCCTGATGCCCATCCCTAGGGAAGTATGTGGCTGTATTTGTTTCCTCTTTTGTCTTGAGTTCTGGTCCACAGCGGAGGTGTGTCTGTCCATAGTTGCAAAGTCACCTTGTCTTCCATATCATCCTTGAGGGCCTGGCCACGTCTATCTGCCTATAATATTTCTATCTAACTTAGCTACCTACAACATTTCCTCCTCTGAAGAAGTAACCCGAACTGCCTTGAGGGAATTATGGGCGATGACCGCTCTGGCTTCTTCAGGCTGAAAGGGGTCATAGTTGTGAACCAGCAGTCAGAGATACTCTCCAGAGGTTCTATCTAAAGGCCCTCAATAGACACCAGGAATTTTCATCTTGGGTAGGCAGGACAACTTTAAATCTGGAGGAGACAAACCAAAGAAACTATGAAACATGCAAAATAATAACATCAGCAGGATAATTATGAATACAGTCAAAACTGATTTTCCCCATGTAGACAGTAGTAACTTCCCATAAAAAATGATAAAGATAGGGTTCAGGGAACCTAAGCATCTCACACACCATTGATTTGATATCTTTTCAACAGCTATTGAGACAGAAGGATCTGGAAAGTAATAATGTTTTATAAAGACTAGTCAGAACCTTTTGTAGGTCCATTAGCAGAGATCTCTTAAATGTACAGTTTAATCCCTTTTTTTTAAATTTTGCATAGTCATAGGGTATTCTCAAATAAAATGGCCAACTCTTTTTACTGGGAGCACATGAATTACAGGACCTATGGAAAACACTGAGTACTTTCCAGTTTGCAAGTGGGGCCACTGGTTGGGTAACTACTGACATCTGCATGAGTATCTATTAAAAGCTGAACAAGCTTTCTCCTTATATTGGCAGTTAACATAATAAGGAAGGAAAGTTTTATTTAGTTCACAGTTAATGGAGGTTTCAGTCCATACTCAGTTGGCTCTAAGGCAGAGTGGCATGTGGCAGAGGGCAGCAGTTCATAGTGGCAGAAAACAGGAAAGAGCAAAGGGAGGAGTAGCGGCAACAAAAATGGCTACAGAAAGCAAGTCTTTCTCCCTTGTGTTGCATTCAGGCTATCAGCCCCAGGCTGGGTGTAGCACTTATACCCATAATCCCAGCAGCACTCTCAGCACTGGATCATGAATCAATCACAAACTCCAGGAGCCACCCTATGACTGCATGAGGCTTTGGGGAGACAACTAGACACAAACCATAACATCCCCCAAAATGAACCATAGCCATTCTCAGAGACAAGGTTCTGAGCTCCTCCCCTGACAAGAACAGCCAAGTTCATTAGGAAATCCAGCACAAGGTCATCCAAATGAATGGCCCAAGAGAACCAGCAGCTTCCAATAGTTCCAACAGCTTCTCCATACAGCTTCCCTGCCAGCCTCCCACAGCTTCTTCACTTCTGCCTCTTATGCCAGTATGTTTTTATTTTTTAGTTATGTTTTTTATGTATTTAGTACAGGGTCTCACTACCCAGTGCAGACTCATAGTGATTCTCCTGTTTTCAGTCTCCCCAACCCTGGAATTACAGGCATTTACCACCCACCGGGCTAGCACACCGTGTGGTGCCAGGGATCAAACCCCTGTCCCTGCACTTAGTCCCCTGAGCTATCTCACTGGCCATCACTTCTGCCTCTTACATCACTGACAACAATCCTCAGGTGGGCCTTCCATACTCAGCATCAAACTAGTTTAGTTCAGCTGGGTGTTAAAAATTGACCACCAGTTGGCAACCCACCACACCCATCCTCCCAGCTCCTGGCCCTGAGCAATACTGTTCTCACCAACCCTTGTGTTTCCACTGCCTCTTGTTTCTAGAACTCCACTCAAGGCCAGCACTTCAGGGTATCTGCCCTGGCTCCCATGCCCTTCCTCCATTACCTTTTTGTTTCCAGGTGCCACCTACCACTATCTCAAATGACATTTTTTATTTATTAGGGGCTGTAAAAAATAGCTCCTCAGAGCATAAGTTCTGGAACCAGATATCCTGAGTTCAAACCAACCTCTGCTATTTACTAGCTATGGGTTTTGGCCAAGTCACAAACTCCACTGTGTCTTCACTGTCCTAGGTGTCAAATGGAGTGGTAATTAGATTATAACGGAGGTGAAAGGAGCAGTGCCTGGTCCATGGTAGGCTATGGGCATGTGAGCCTGGGTGTCAGGACGGAGTCACTGAGCTCCATGATGGCAGGACTTTGTCTTAGCTGCTGTGGGGTCCCCAGCACCAACACACTGAGAGCCAGTAAATATTTATTGGGTAACAAGAATGATGATCCTAAGTGGGCACAGGCAGGTGTCAGGAGGAGGACTGGAGGGCAAAAAGCAGCCTGTCCTAGGAGCCACTGGCCTGTGCAGGGACTGACTGGGATGTGAGACAGAGGGAGCCACTATATGGCCACAGGCGCATTTGCTCCACTGACAGGGTGGCCACAGGTTGCCCCAGCAATGCTCCTGGCCCCAGAAGAATGTGCTGGAACAACAGGCGTGCATGGCTGCCACCTCCAGTGCAGCCCCACTGCCCATATGTGCACACACATGTCACTGAGCAGGGAACCCAGAGAGACTCAAGGGCCAAGGACAGACTGGACACTCCCAAAGGGAGACACACACAACAGCCACAGGCCACATCCCCAGCAGAGCCCACAGGACACTCCAGCCACACATAGGCCACCTCCAGGGTCAAAGGTGACACTCACAAGTGTGCACCACGCAGACACAGGCTGCAAGGGGGGCCCAGAGGAGGCCTGGACAGCTTGACCACCACGCTTCACCTTTCCCCACAGTCCAGCTCAGCAGCATGCCCAGGGTGTGCACATGAGTGTATTTGTGTGTGCAACTCATGTGTGTGCATTTGGGTCTGTGACTGTATTTGGGTGTTCGTGTTTGAGTAAGTGGACACACCTACTTACTTTGGTTATTCATGTACACATATTTCAATGTGTGTATCTGTGTGCTTGACCATGTGTATACATGTGTATCTGGGTATGTGTTCATGCATATGTGAATTTATGGGTGAGAGCACATGTGTGTTTGGGGAGTATGCACATATGGGTGTGTGTGTGCATCTGTATTTGTGTATGCCTGTGTGTGTTTGAGCTTATGTATACATGTGTGTGGTTTTGACTGTATGTGTGTACATGTGTGATCTGGCTATTGCATGTATATCTAGGTGTGTGCACATGTGTGTCTGCATACATGTGTATCTGGGTGTGTGAGCACACATGCTAAGTGTGGTCTGAAGACTCAGGAGGTGAAGTTAGGGGGAAACCCAATGCCACCTCTCTAGGTGAGTGGAGAGGCTGCTCCAAGGCAGGTTAAACCTCCCTCCACTCCTAGTGGTGTCAAAGGGGCCCAGACCTGTGCTGCTGGCCTTCACACTCCAGGGTCTTGAGTCACCTGGAATCTGGATGATCTGATTGGGCTCAGCCCCACCCCTTCCTGAAGGTGCCTGCTAGTGCCCTCCTGAGACAATGGCTACTGCTCACTGGCCAGAGCTTCCCCCTCTAGCCTCCTGCACTGGTCATCACTGCAAATGTGTGTGGAGTGAGTCCCAGAAGTGGGAGCTTCCTGAGCAACTCCAGGTCCCCAGCACAGTGTGTGCGCCCTGGAAGGGAGCCCACAGCAGCCCTGGTGCCTTCTCTTTTCTCTCCAGAACAGCTCCCAGGGCCACTTTGACTGAGGTCCCCCTGGCATTTGTGAGATTCCACTGAGTTTCTTCTCAGAGCCCTAAAGGCTACTCATAAGCCCTGGGAGCTTTAGCATCTGCAACATTGATGTACTCTGCCCTGAGAGAGGAGCCACAGAGGGCAAGAGGGGACCGCCTCCCTCTACACCATTCCCAATGCAAGGAGAAACCTTGACTGGCATTTAAGCAGGAATCAAACTGAGCCAAAGCCAAAGGGAGTAAAGGGAGAATAGAACGAGGACACTGGCGCTGCACTCTCTGTGAAGGGAAGGAAGTGTGCCCCCTGTATGGATTTTTGGTTTTTGTGGGTTTTTTTGGGGGGTGGGGGGGAAAACCAGGGATTGAACTCAGGCCCTTGCACTTACCAGGGAAGTGCTTATTCCACTGAGCCATCTCCCCAGCAACCAGTGTGCTCTTTAATAGCAAAAGTAGTACATGTGCCCTAGTCAAAAAATATAAGTGTCCAAAGGAAAAGGTGAAAATGTATACGTGACCCTCCCAAATCCTGTAGATAAGTGTAGATAAGTGCATCCATGCATCTTCCAGTGATGCAGCTGCTTTGCCAGGGGTTTTCTGACCTTCACTCTACACAAGGAACCATGTGCACCTTTCACAGTGATGGTGTAGTTCACAGAGAGAGAAAGGATCCATATCTGTCCTGTCAGCCTCTTTCCTGTGGACATGGGAGAGGAAGAGACTGCATTTGCCAGTCCAGCAACGTGAGCACATCCCCACAAAGACCCTTCAGCACTGCCCTTTCTATAAGAGTGGTAGGGGGCATGGGGGTCCAATGGGTGGATTTTACACTGGGGGCAGACTCCCCCCACTCACTGTGACTAATCAAGTTGAGATATCTGTGGGTGGCACATCTGTCATACTAGCCCTCTGGGAAGCTGAGGTAGGAGGATCACAAGGTAAAGGCCAGCCTCAGCAACCTCGTGAGAACCTGTCTGAAAGTAAAGTTTTGAGAAAAAGGATGGCAGTGTAGCTCAGTAGTAGCCTACATGCTTGGCATGCACAAAGACTTGGCTTCCATTCCCAGAACTCCAAGAAGAATAAATGGGATCAGGGGTGGACAATCTAAAAGGCTGGCCCTGTGTGGCAGATTGCCAACTGGTGGCCAACTTGTAACACCCAGCTGAACTGAACCAGCACAGCACTGGGTGCAGAGCCTACCTGAGAACTGTTGCTGGCGGCACAAGAAGCAGAACTGGAGAGGAAGTAGAGACACTGTTGGGAGCCGTTGCTTCTCCTGGAGGAGCTTGCCATGCTGGCTTTTATTGCCAGAGGAGCTCATAATCCTTGTTACTGAGAATGGCTGCTGCTCACTTCGGGGGAGCTCTGGTCCTCACTTTGAGCATTGCTTCCTGGCTCTAGAGGAGAAGACGGTTCAGTCTCCTAGAGAAGCTTGTGGCGCTGTCTCTCATGATATAAACTTAGCTGTTTGCATCACTAGAGGAGCTCAGGACCTTGTCATCACCAAGGACAGCTGTGGTCCTTTTCTGGGGAGCTCTGGTTCTTTGAGTATTGCTTCCTGGCACCAGTGCAGATTCCTCAGCCTGCTAGCACAGATCCTTCATCCCACTGGCACAGGCTTTCTAGCTTCCACCACTGACCTCCAGCTTTTTAGCACAGATCCATGAAATTGGCCTACATGAGATATTGTCCTGGACTCTTGACCTCCAGCTGAACTTGGATGGGGTGCATTGTCATGGGCTCTCAGTCTTCAGCTGCACTCATGCAGGACGTTGCCCTGGGATCCAGGCCTTCAGCTGGATTCTGTGTTTTTGTGAGTGTGTGGACTGGCTCCCTGCACTCTCTTTGTATATGACTCTTCAGGTGACTATTTTAAAATAATATTACAAATTATGTGTCCCATATGTAATCATTTGCCTTGTAAATCCCTAACTACAATACCCTGGATGGACCAGACAGAGTCCTGGAGGTGGTGAGCTTCCCTCTGCTGGAAGAATATAAATCACACTCCACAGGGGACATCATAGGGGGCTCTGCCAACAGTTCCTCAGTGGCCCCGAATGGCCTTCCATTTGTTCCCACTGGTGGACTTTGTTTCTGTAAAAGCGTTTGGGTGCCGAGGCCAGCCAAGATGTGTTACAAGCCCCATCTCAGCTGTCCTTGGCAATTTCCTCCCTGGGAGTCTACTGAGGTACCAGATCAGCCTCCAGATAAATAATCAGCCTAACTACAGAGCCCCATCCTCCCCAGGAACATCCCAAGAAACCCATAGAGCAGCACACACAGGAAGCCTGTTAGCATCAGTGCCACTGTGTTGTCACCAGATGTTCAGAGGCAGGGTGTTAATTTATGCAGATAGTAGGAAGGGGGAGAGGAGTAGGAGCCAGAAGATGGGAGGGAAGCCACAGAGCTGGAACCAGAGGCAGGAAGACAGTTCTAACCACAAAACAGTAGGATGGTCAGGCAGGAGCCTGGGGAGGGGACAGGGCCAGGATCTGCAGGGGATAGGGAGCAGGCTGTTGAGGCAGTATATGCAATAGGACTGATGGCTAAGATTGACTTTGCTGCATGACCTGTGGATTCATGGATAGTGTGATTCCAAGTGGTCTGACTGCTTATCCTAGGCATCTCTGAGGTTAACACTCCAGGGTGGCTGCCACAGTAGGAGGCCCTCATGCATTCTGAGAACTAGGCATGCAGCCTGCACCCCAGCCTCCTGAGTTATAAATGGGGATGAAACGCTGGGCTCGAAGTTCCTCTGAGGAGGTTCCAGGATCTCATCCACATATCCCACCAAGCTGGGGAGTGATACACACACAGTACACACTGGCTTAGTTCTCAGCTTCAACAGTGACAGGTTCCAGTTGACCCCAGCCTGCGCTGCTGTTCCAGGCTGCTGCTGGGTCTGGAGGCATCCTGAGCCCTCCTCAGCAGTCAGCTGCTAGCAAACAAAGCAAACACACAGAGGGAAGGAAGCTCCCTGGGCTGCGGGAAAGCAAACAAGGGCCACTTCCTGCAGCCGCATGCTGAGGACAGCCAACCTTTCCCAGGGCCGATCCTCAGGAGTCTTCCTCCGGCACCCAGCCTGTGTTTGGACAGCTTGATGGAGAAGCTGAAGATGCAGTGCACCAGGGCCCACCGGGTGCTCAAGTGGCCCCCAGCCCACCCTATTCCTCTTTAGCACCCCACTAGGCAGCCTTTCCAGCCCAGTGCCTCTCTGAACCACAGGCCTTGACCTCCAGGGGGCTGGGTCTACTCACAGCCCTGGGATGGCAGGGGGTACTCAGGTTAGAAATAAAAAGTTGTCAATAATAATTACAGAAAGAAGAGGAAACTTCAGCAAGGGGCAAGAGCCTGCTAGCGTGTACAAGAACCCAGCCTCCTGTGTGCTGTTCCACGTCAACATCCAGAACAAAGGAGCCTAGCACCCTAAGGCAGGATAGAGACTCTTCAGAGCTCCCTTGGCCATGACCCCTAACCCAATTCCTGGCCCAGAGCTGGTACCCACAAGAGTGGGTCAGGGCCCAAGGGACTGCCCGTAAGCAGATGGCCCTTCTTGGTGCCGAGCAATTTCACCCAGGGCTGGGGAACAAAGGGCTTTCACCTGGTGTAATCCAGGCTAAGGGAGGAAGAAGGGGCAAGTGCAGGCTGGGCAGGTTCACACAGAAGGAGCACACCAAAGTCGGCTGGCACAGGGGCTGGGTTCCAGCCTTGCTCCCAGACAGCAGAAGGTTACTGGCAGCAAGTAAAGGCCCTGTTTGTGCACTGTGTCAGCAGGGAGAGCAGGCCTTTTAAGGGGCTAGATCATGTGGCCCGATAGCAGTACAGGGCCTCTCCCTGGGGGGACGGGCCTCCTATGAGGACTGTCAGCCATTGTCAGCCGCGCCCTGGGTGGAGGAAAGCGGGACAGTGGCAGTCACTGATACCTGTGCGATCAGCCAGCTGGACACAGCTCCGCTGCCTGCAGGTCCGGTTACACGGCCAGACAGGTGGACGGCAAGAGAGGCTCACTGGCTCTGCAAAGCCATGGGCTGCAGCCCGGCTGAAGTTCCCCCTGGCATATCCATGGCAGGTGACAGGGAGCAAGCCCTCTGGAGTGCCCAGGGAGAGAATCGCAAGGCCATGTGGCTGTGGCGAAGGGTGAGGAGGGTGTGCCACCCTGGTCCTTGCTCAGTGTGTGAGGTCATGCACAGTCAAGGACACCCTGACTCTGCAGGTGGGGACTGGGAAATGCTAGCCATGAACACTGATCTAGCACTTACTACGCCAGGCACTCACTGTTCATGTGTGGGGTAGCTATCATGCAAGGCATGCTGGGGTAGCTAATGCTACAAGGCATGCTGGAGTAGCCAATGCTGCAAGGCATGCTGGGGTAGCTATCATGCAAGGCATGCTGGAGTAGCTAATGCTGCAAGGCATGCTGGGGTAGCTATCGCTGCAAGCCATGCCCTAGCAATAGGTCAGCTGTACTGCCTGGTGAATTCTCCTAAGCCGTACAAGGCCCTGTAAAAGTGGTCACAAGGGCTGCACCCATCTTCCAGAATCAAAAACTCACTTCTGGCCAGCAAGATGCCCAGTGGACCAGGAGGATGCAGCACATCAAGTAGGCAATGAATAAAGGATGATGGCAGAGGTGGGGGGGTCCCAGTGGACCCCTGGGGGCCAGCAGCAGTACAGAGTTCTTCCCTCTGTGATGTGACAGGTAGCAGAGAGCCACAGGCCAACCACAAATCCACCTGATCCAGTCCTGGGTTGCAAGCAGGGTGCATACGGGCCCAGGAGGAACCCACAAGGGCTGATGGGGAGGACCCAGTTCAGTTTCTCCCCTATGGGCCTGGACTCCCAGAATACACATGGACCAGACCAGGTGTCCCCTCCCATGGGTCCCACTGCCCAAACTCAGACCACAGCAGAATTCTCAAGGGCTCTGCTGCCTGTGCTGAATGTATCTCCCTGTAGAGTGAGCTGCCAACCCCAGGGCCCACTCTCCTGGGCTCCTGGCGAGCCAGGTAATGTCTGGAGGCTGCAGCACATCCTGTCTGCCCCTGCTGAGCTGTTGTGCCCAAAGACATCTACAGGCTGCCCAGAGGCTGGACTTATGGAGCTGTCCAACGGGTTCACAAGTTGGAGGTGACTCAGGCAGCTACCTGTGTGACAGTGTGCAGGATGTGCATGCAGCCACACATGCTGGGACCTGCTTCTGTGCATCCGCATGTGCAGCAGCCCCCACCTATGGACATGACTTCCAGCTGCCCACTGTCAACGGTGGTCTGAAGACTGAAGGGCCAATCCCCAAATAAACAATTCACAGTTTTAAATTGTCTCTGTTTTATATAGCATGGCAAGACCTGTCAGGGACATGGATCTTCCCTGCATTGTCCTGGTATCCAGGCAGGGTATGCTACCTGCCTGTCAGAACTCATGTGGTGGCCACACAGTTATTACACAGCCCACTGCCCTTACCACCTTGGACATCATCACAAGGGTGGCTAATACACTCTTATTATGGTCCACTGTTAAAATTTCATTAGTTGTGATCTTTTACTGTGCCTAATTTATTAAGTAAACTTTAAAGGAGTGCATGAAGGGTTCTAGGGATAGTATCAGCCACAATTCTAGGCCTCCACTGGGAAAGGGGACACGCATGCACATCCACACAAGACACGCAGATGCCCTGCACTGCTTCCCTCAGCCCATCACTAAAGAGGAAGATGCCCTGGGTGCAGGGCCCTGGAGCTAGGAGTGGGAAGAAAAGCAGAGCCAAGACTATGGTTTCTGAGACACCCCGGGCCAGGTCAGGATCCAAGCAATGGGAGATGCTAGAGCCACCTGAGTTTAGGTTGTAGCCTCAATCCTGGGGCCCTTGAAATCCAGCAAGAATGCTAAGCTTTCTGGGGAGAGAGGCCAAGCAGATGGAAAGATGGTGGCAGCAGCCTGGGAGAGCAGGAGAGAACACCAAGGCCAAGTTCCAGCCACAGGTGGGCCATAGAGGACCAGCGCCAAGCTAGGCAGAGCACACTCGGTGCCCTCAGTAGGGTGACTGAGGTCTAAGGGAGGCCCCCACAGACTGAGGTGTATGTTTGGAAGTCCACAGGGGACAGAGAAGCCACTCCATCCCAAGCCCAAAATGATGGGGAGCGAGGGGCCACAGCATCTGAAAGAACTGGGGCCATGGGGGGGGGCCTTGAGAGAGGTTTGTAGCTGTAGTAGGGGACTCTAGCCCACCTTGTTGGAAGCCAGAGGGTGACCTAGATTCAGAGGTCCACAGAGGCCACCTTGCACCAGGTATGTGCAAAGACCAGGTGTCACACAAAGCTACGACAAAGCTGTGTCCCCATGGGGCCAGTCACCACTGGATAACAGCAGGTGAAAACCGGATGTTAGATCCAACCATAGGATGATTTCAGGGTACTAAGACTGGGGCTAAAGGGCCTGGTCAGCCCATTCTTGGGTGACCATCATCATGGAGTACCCAGCAGGCACTGCACCAACAACACCCCTCCTAGCTGTGAAATCGCCAGCTTTTTCCTAAAACCAGCTCAGCCAGAGCCTTTCATGGAGACAGAGGTCCTGCCACCCCTGAGAGGGGTGCTCACGGCGAGCTGCTCCCAGTCCAAGAACCTGCTTTCTCACCTGCCAAATAGTGCTGCCAACAGACTCTAGGACCTTGTCAGAATGAGACCAGGGACGACGCTCTGGCAGCCCCAGCTGCTGTCATCCTTCCTGCCATGTATGCATGCGTGCATCAACAGGAGTCTAATGCTATTTGCAACAGAAACAAAATGTAGGCCACATAGATAATATACAACTTTCTAACCAGTAAAAAGCCGGGCACTATTTCATAATATGTTTTTTATCTGAATATACCCCAGATATGACTTCAACACGTGGCACCAGCTGCATTTCCAGTGCCCAGGAGCCAGCAGCGCGAGTTAACTGATGTGCGCAGATGCAATGGACGTATGAGTTTCCTTCCAGCTGGGCAAGGCAAAAGAAGTACTCGTATTGCCACCCAAGAGGGAGGTACGTGTGGTCCTGTCAGGGTCAATAGGGCTACTCTCTAAGTAGGGGAAACTGAGGCCCAGGGAAGTCAGGAGCAATCAGCCTTGGCGTGACTCACAATGAGAAAGTGAAGAATTTAGAAGGAGATCGGGAAACAGGCTAGAGTTCTAATGCCAAGGGCAGGGTGGGTGGCAGTGGATGGCAGAATGAAGTGAATGGGTAACGTGTGCAGCAATGTGTAAGCCATGGGTCCACAGAGGGGAGGGGGCAGCAGGAGGTGGATGTGGAGGAGGGACCTGGAGCGTGAAGGGCTTTTAGAGACCTAGCTGGATCCAGTTTGCTGCTTAGGATGTGAGGGCTGTGCGCACCATGGCGATGGGAGAGCCTCCCAGAGCAGTTTATAATCAGCGTAACTCCTGCTGCTCCCAGAACACCCTTCTCGGTGGAAGTTGGTGACTCCAAGCACAGAGATCTGTGGATCCCAAAGCCGCGCAACCACCTGATGCTGAGCCCGCCCACACCCTGCTCACACAAGGTTGTCCATCCTCATGTGCCATAGCAACCTGAACGGGAGCTCCCTTCTTTCCAGCCAGCCCACCCCATCCTGTGATGTATTCCTGGAAGCAAGCGTCCCACTCACCATGATGGAGCCTGGCTCCAACCGCAGCCCACAGCCCTGCCTCTTCCTCCTGGCCTTGGGCAGCCTCCAGAAGCAGCCAGCAAACACATTCTCCAAATGTAAAATAGAATGTCCTGAGTCCCACTTACCAAATGCCATCTGCAAACAGACTCCTCTCAGCCCTTTCAACAGACTCAGGGATGAGATCCAGAAAGTGTCTGAGCAGCATAAAGCACAAAATTCACCTCCCTTATTCTCAGCATAGACCTTGATTAATGAGACCTGAGTTCAAGTTGGCTCAGACACAGGCTTACCTCTCCCTGCTCTCTATAAGGTCTTGTCCACCAAGCATTTCACAGGCATAAGGAGGCCAACATGGAACTTCTAATCTGAAAAGTGGCCTGGCCAAAGTCACACGTTACATAAAGGTGGGGAGCCACAAAGCCAGCCCCCTGAGTCAGCCCACAATCCAGAGTCAGAGAGACAAGTTTGGGTGTCTTGGGGGTGCAGCCTACAGCACTGCACCAAACGGGGGACAGACCACAACTCGGGTTGTCAAACAGGCCCCCCAAGATGCTTTGGCCCAGGGGAAGGCAGAGTCAGGCTCTGGAGCTCACATATCATGTAAGCAAGACAAAGCCTTTTCCTCAACCAGCCATAGGCCCCAGGTCTGGAACAGAGAGAGCCTACACCAGCCTGGGATGACTGGAGTGGCTCAGCTCATCAGGAAGAGTGTGCTGGGAGGGGACCATGGGGAAGCACACCTTTGCTGCTCCCCTGGGCCCTGTTCCCCGGCCGGCCCAGCCCCCACGACACTGAGGTCACCTCTCATGGTCATAACTCACCCTGTGGCCCATTACTGCCCAGCCGAGCTCCGGCCTGGAAGTTGTCCAGTCGCAAATGGAGAGGCGCCGGGGGTTGGCAGCGCAGGCCAGCCTGTGGTTCCCAGGACAGGAGCCTCCTCCAATCAATGGGTCTGGGAAAGCGAAAGAGAGAATCAGGACGAGGAGTCTCATCCATATCCCCACCTGCTCCCTCCACCCCAGCCTGGCACTGCCCTTCATGCCCAGCAAACCTGACCTCCCCGCCCCACTGTGAGGCCCACAGGCTTCCCTATCTCCACTGCTGCATAATGCAGCTGGCCTGGAAACCTTGGTGAACCGGAAACTATCTTGGGGCTGCTGTCTGACTTGGGAGACACCCATCTAGCTCCCCTCTCCCACAGCCCCAAGCTTCCCAGCAGGGGTAAGGGAGCCCAGGCTGTGGGTATTGTGGGGGCCTAAAGAGAATGGCCACCCCAGATGGGTCCCCCAGTGAGCTCTGCTGCCCAGCATAACGGCCTCCAACCAGTGTGGCCTGCAGTTCTTGGTGTGACTCTGCCTGCCAAGATGTTCTCCAAGTGTCAGGGAACATAGGCAGGACAGGCTTGGGGTGTGACAGCAGCCCTGAGCATCTCATTCACAGAATTTCCAAAGCGGATCACATGCAGAACGATGGCCTCTGCTGTAGATGGTATCACATAAATTACATGATTCTCTCTACCTGCTTCTGTAGGTTTTGTAAAGCCAGGCTCTGGGAGCATCTGAACCATACCTGGCCCTGTGTGCCCACAGATGGCCCAGGGTGCCAAGCACAACCCACCCCTCATGGCTGTCCAGGAGCCACAGCAGGATCGCTTGCTCCCAGGCTCCCTTGAGACCTGGCAGAGAAGATGTGTTAGGTGCCGTAGTGAATTCTAGGAAGAGGTCACATCCCTGGAGCTCCTGTCACTAGTGCTGTTGCCAGCCCAGTTCCAGAGAAGGGCATAGCTGTCTTAGGGAACATAGCACCCCACCTGATGTGCAGACCTTGGGGGCTGGAGGAGCGAGGCAGCTGGGACCCTCTGAATTGCACAGGTCTGAGGGCCATACACAATGGAGGCACTGACCAGGCCAAGGCCGGCGGCTCAGGCGTGCCTGGCCTCGACTGCTTAGCATACCAGGCGGAGGCCCCCACCCCTTCCCAGAGCAGGCTCCAGGACCAACTATAATGTCCTGATTGTCGCATAATACCGTGATGGAGGGCCCTGTCACATTTTTGTCCCCGTTACTGGGGTCCCCATTCATGGCCACTGTCACCAGGCTTGGAACAAGCCAGGCTAGGCAGCCTCCTTTGCATTAAAATGGGATGAGAAATAAGCCTTCTCGGTGTTCAGCTGGGCAGAAAACGGGATTAGGCCGGGGCCGCAGAGGCCCCTCGTGGGTGCCTGGAGAAGGCCGCTGTCCTCTGCTGCCCAGGCTCATGGTCGGACCTTTCACCTGCACCTGGAATTCCCAAATGATCTTTGAAGAATGGCCCTACCTGGGTCTCAGTTTGCCTAGCTCAGAATGAAATGGGGACAGGAGGCTCCCGAAAGGGGTGCCTTTGGATTTAATTCTGTAGCTGACAAACTCCACATTCACAGGGGAAACGCTATGAAATGATAGCATTGCACACAGCTGGGGTGGGTGGTGCTGAACCAGCCTTGCTGTCCATCGGGCGGGCAGGGCTGCATTTGCTGGGTTTCTTGGGCTGGAATAGATGAAAAAAAAAATGTGTGGGCTCAAAATTTTGGAGATTCCAGTCCTAAACCAGGGGATCCCACAGCCTTTAACAAGAAGGGCGGGGCATCACATGGTGGGGAGCATGTGCTTGCCCCATGGCCAGAAAGCGAGGGACACAGAGGAAGCCTAGGTCCCACTGTGTTCTCTGAAACCTCACCTGGGAGACCAGACCTCCTTCCTCAGGTGTCACCCCAAAAGGATCCTCTTCCCCCACGACCAGCCTTTAACTTTGGTTTCGGGGACACACCATGCACAAACTATGGCAGTTTCCCGACAAAGCCATAGGAATCCTAAATCATGAGGCAGCCACAGGAATAAAGCTATCTCTCTGGCAGCTCAGAATAGTGAGTGCTCTGCACTGAAAGATGTCCAAGGTGTGGGGGTGGGGCCTGACAGCCACCCAAGTAGGACCCTCAGCATCACAAGACACCCATATGATGTGCTGCTACACAAAGCCAAACTCAGAAACAGCATAGGCTGCCTGAGCAGGGCCCAGCAGTGCAACACAGGAGCTGCCCCAAACCTGGAGCTGTGCTGCCAAGGAGACTCGGAGGGTGGCAGAAGCAAGGGTGCAAGTGGCAGAGGTGGCTGAGCCACCAAGCAACCAGGGCATAGGTGGTGGCTTGGCAGAGCCTGCTTATATGGAAATGCACACTTCATAGACACACAGAGGGTGTCAACAGTGAGCCCCAGGTACCATTCACAGTACCACCTCTAGAAACTCCAAGAAGCTGAGCAGGGAATTCCACTCTGCACCCACATACTCGCCTCTTTACACTGGTACTGATGGTCCCTGACCAGGATGATGCTGTTTGACTTTCTGACAATGATCATCTGAAGCCATTTGTGTTCCGGAGAAATGGGATGTCAAAATCTTTGATGATGGAATGCAGGACCTTCTGCATGTTGGCAAGGGCTATGCCCCCAGCCCCAAAGGGGCTCCACCTCCCCTTTTCCTCTAGCATCAATTCTCCAACTCAACACCCAGTGCTCATGGCTAGCAGCTAATGCTTGTTTGGCACCTACTGTGTACCAGGCACCAGGCTGTACCCTTCATTTTCATGAGCTCATTACACAACTTAGAGGTCAGGAGCACCCTTTGTTATTACAGGTGACGGAGCCATCACTTCCGGAAGTGAGGCAGCAGATGCGGGTAGACGAGTGCTACCTTCTAGATGGCACAGGAATAGCCAACTCAGCCAGGCCCCAACCCCTCCAGGAGCAGTCGGGGGGCACCCTGTGGCCCAACAGAAGCCACACTCAGGGGCAGGGCCAAGGCTAGGGAGTGTGGCAGGCAGTGTCTGCAGCCCAGACTACAGACACGAGCCATCCCCCTGGCCTTGGCATGACAAGCCACACGGGGAGCGGATATCCTCCACACCCTGCCTGTGCCTGAGCCCCAGGGACACCACTGGGAAGCTCCCTGCTAGATTAAATAGCATTTATGGCAGCTGCGAGCACGTTCCAGCTGATTACCCTATAATTTGTATGCAGTTGCAGGTCATTACCGAAATGACAATTAAGTACTGGCTCCCTGTAATTAGATGTTTTTATGAATGAGGTCCTAGCAGTGGCAAAGCTTAAACTCCGCCCTCTATCAGCTCTGACGTCCTTCCTCAGCCAGCCAGGGGCCCCAGGGCCTCTTCGGCTCTGCAGGGCACTAACTCAGCTTCAGCCAGGGCCATGTAGTTCCTGAACAGTGGTCAGTCATGCAGGATTCTGTGGTTTTGAGTAGCAGGGCACAGGAGCAGCCCATGTATCCAGACACAGAGGACTGGATGGCCACCTACATCTTGTGACACCCATACCTTGGGACAGGAACAACCACAGGAATGGGTCAGGCTGGGGATCTGAAAGAGAAGCATGCCCAGGAGAACACTAGTGACCAATGGGACAGATGAGCACACATTTTCCATGGTGGCTGAACCTGTCTCAGTAAGGGTAAGGACAGAGGAGGAAGCCAGGAGACACAGCAGGTGGCACAGGATGGGACCTGGAAATCAGGTGGTCACGGGTCTCCCTGAGAAACTGAAAGTCTTCAGAAACAGGCAATGTGCCCAGGAGCCACCCGAGCAAAGTGTATTCTGGGAGGGAACAGCCTGTGCTTGTCCAGGAGCAGGTGTGCCCCTGCTCTCTGGCCACGTGACCTCAGCCACATCTACACCCTATGGAAACCCTGCCATCGCCCAAGACAGCAAAGGCAGTGAGCTACGGGAGCCAAAGCCTGGGCCTCCCAGCCTCAGGAGGAGCATTTTCAGAGCCTCCCACACATGTGGGTCCCTGCGCAGCCACCCCCCAGCCACGAGTGACCACACAGGCCATACCCTCAGTGCCCCGTGCCAAGGAACAATGAGGAAAGAAGCTCACAGGAAGCAGTGAGGGGGTGATATGTGCTGTGGGTGCTGGTGATGGCTGTGGCAGCAGGTCCTAGAGCCAGCCCCTCTAAGAAGCCCCCTGAGCCTCATGGGGATGGAAGAGACAAAAGTGAATGGTGCAAGGCATGAAAGTCAAGTGAAAAGTACTGCAAGGCTTAGGTGGAAAGAAACTGGCATTATCCACAAGACAGCATTTCTAAACTAAAAAAGCACCAGTTTCCAACTATATTAACCAAGATCTATATCCATCAAAGGGAGGTGACTATTTGATTCTGTTCTGCACTATGCAAAGTCCTCCTTAAGGAAATGGCTCATACCCTGGAGAAGAGGCAGAAACATCCTATGATATATTCAAAAGAAGGTGGGAGGTGGGCCCAGCCTGGGGCAGTTAAAAAGGAAAGAAGTCAAGAAGGAATGGAAGCCACAACATCAGGGAGGCCCACTCTAGTTCCCTCCAAAAGCACAGCCTCACTTTAGAGCCAGCATAACCCAGAGGCCCCCAGGGGTGGAGATTTCAGGCATGGGGTCAGAGGCTGCCTATGTAGCCATAAGAAGCAGGTACTGGTGCACGGCTGGGCTGGGCCCTCCATGCTCCTACCCAAGAGACGACGTAGACACAAGAGCAGGTGGAGCTGCCAATCAATCCAGTTTACAGGTTGGAACCCTGACTTCTCTGGGCCTCAGTTTCCCCATCTCTTAGTACCCAGGCCACTGTTCTGGCATGAAGATCCAGTGACATATCAAGGCAGGTCCTGAAACTTACCTGTGACCTCCAGGAGCACCCCGTTTGCCAGCCCTGACAAATACTACTTCCAGGTCTTTGGAGCTGCAAAAGCTTCTCATCTGGTTTTGTTGTTATTCCAATGCCATCCTTAGCTTCCAAACTGATCTGAGCCATCAGGGCTCTCCCCTAGCTTAGCCTTTCCTGGGGCGCAGCCCATCAAGAGCTCCAGGCCTGGCAGGAGAGCCTGAGTCTTCTCTCTTAGCTTCCTGGCCTGGCTCCTCCACCTCCCGGTGGTCTGCAGGGATGTGGCTTCCCTAAGCGCAGCTTTCTGAGCAATCGTGGGCTGCGTGCTGGCTTTGGGATCCTCACAGATAGATGCTTTGTCCTTGCTGAGATATCACAAGACTGGCGGTGGCTTATATATGACCACAATGTGTGATGTGTCCTTTGTGGAGCTGGAGGTGCCTGCAGGTTCCACCTTTCCTACTTCACAGCCCGACCTCCCACTGCGTGCTCAAGGGCAGGAAGGGTAGGAGCTCTGTGGCCGCTGTTATGGGGCCACTGCTGTCACACTAACCTTCCTTCACCAGAGACCCAGAAACTCCCCAGAGACCCCATAGCCTTGGAGGTTATACTTTCTGCATGGGACTTTGGGGGTGGGGGGGGCACAAGCAATTAGGCCGTAACTCAAGGTTGTTTATTGCACTCCAATGCTACTCTTTCTACAGAGGAGAAGCAGAAGGGTCTGTGATACAGTGGGGTGTGCCCTTTATGAGATGGAGCCCATGCACAGGCCCGTGGAAGCTGCCATACCTACCTGGGCCACTGCATCTAACCATGCCACATCAGAGCCCAAGCCCAGCTCTCACTGGAAAACACCCCACACCTAGACCCTGCACCCCGTCCGAAGCAAGTGTCACTTCTGAATAGACACAATACTGACACTGTGCTCACACCTAACCAGCCAAGGGCATGCTCCCTGTCCCCGGGGAGGAGACCCACAGTCAATCTCCCCAGCCAAGTCACCTGCCCTCTCTCTGACATCTGTAACGTAATGCTGAGATACAGGCTCACCACTGTTAGCCAACTGTACCTGGAATTGATGGGCTAGTATACAGATGGCCCTTGGATGATGACAGGTTCATGAGCTGACAGGGTCCTCACAGTTGAAAGTGTCACAGTGTGTTGGGCCTATCCCTGTCCACATGCTGGCCACCTCCCTGGTGACCACAGATTGACTGGGCTTACTGGCCGCTGCCCTGCCAAGCATTGAAGAGAAAACTGGACTGCATATCGCTAGGCTGGGGAGAGCAATGAAACTTGAAAAGTGCAATGCAGTCTCTATTCACTGCGTGTCGTGGTGGCACAGCCACGAGCCTGAACAATTACGAGTGACGCAGTCGGGGAGCGTCCACATGTGAGAGCTCCCATGCTGGAACAAGACACATGGGTTCTGCAGCCAATTTCTGGATCAGTCACCTGGACTTTGCTGTGTTCACAACTTCTGGCCTCCTCTCCATTGCATCCCCTTCTGCTCCAATCCGTTTGGTTCCCAGCTTGGTGGCTGCTGCCTGGGAGTCCCTGTGTCATCTGTGTTCTGCCCACACCAGGGAGCCATGACTTTCTGGTAACTCCAGGGCACAGGCCAAGCAAGGGGTGCTGACAGAACCCAAGTTCCCATACGGTCCCCTCCCTCTGCCTGCAGCCTTCTCTCTCTGATCACCAACATCAATACACCTATTAGCAGAAACCCGCTTCTCTGTCTTCTGGGCCGGTGGTATAAGGCACTCGAGGGCAGTTCCCACCTAATGAAGGGAACTATTTTTGTGTCTCTGGTGGAAGCAGTTCTTCCTTGAGGACCAGTACCCCTACCCCAGCTTAGCTCCAAGTTGTGGGGACAGAAAACAAACAAGCAAGAGCGAGAAGATCAATCCATGCTTGCCTCGAGCCCAAGCCTGGGCCCAGGCATGTGGGAAGCAGTGCCATATTGTCACCAGGCTAGAGCAGACACCACAGCCTGGAGGACACTCAGCCCACCCTACACATTGCAGTCACCCAGTTGGGGATCTTAAACACCATTTCTCTGTTCCATCAGGGACTGCTTCAGTGACATGGCAACATGTAAAGGTGACAGTATCCCATGAACACCTGCTGTGCCTAAGTCTTCCTGGGCATGGGTGATGTTGTCACAAGAAACACTGGGACAGGGACTGGATGACACACCTGGAGGACACAAATGATGGCATGGGAAGAAGTAGTGAAGACCAAAGGTGACTATAAATTCAGAGGAGGTGGCCATTCAGTGAGGCAAATTACTGCACTGCCACAGAGAAGGTGACCCAAGGCAGCATCCCTGCCACCAGGTGCCTGGCTGGTGACCCAGAGGGGGCTCCTCACTGGTCCTGTGGCATGTAGGGCTGCTGCATAGCCCAGGAGACTTCACTCTGTGTGAGGAGTGAGGTGGGGCTCTGGGGCTGGCTCCCCACCTCCTTCCAGCACATGTCTGCCAGAGGTGTCTCAAATACCTGGTCCCTTCCTATTCCCAGGTCTAGCCTCCCTAGTGTCATCCTGGAAGTGGACCAGCAGGATATCCCAAGGGATGGCCACATGACCTGGATTGGGATGGAGGACTGAGGATTGAATTGGTGCTGAAAAAGCAAGGGGTGCCACTGCCCCCATCCCCAGGTGAAAGCCAGCTGCTTTCAGCGCCCTTACAAACGGGTACAGGGAAAGCAGCAGGTACTGCCAGCACTGCAGGGACAAACACAGGCAGGAAAGGAGCTGCCTCTGCAACCATACTTCACAAGAACCCTGGCATTCTCAAAGTCCATGCACCTCCTCAGGGGCAAGGTACACACTGGCTGAGGTGTGGCAGGAGTCACTCCCTGAACCAGCAATGGTCACCTGTGCCCTCTCTGCATCATATGGCATGGCTGCCATTTGTGACTGTGGTAGGAAGAAGCTGCTCTGTGGGTTCCCGCAGGTCTCCTCCTGACACCCCTCATTTTGCAGGTCATTTCTCAAGAAGTTTTCCTGGTGTCTGTCCCAATCCACCAGTTGCCTCGAAATCTCTAAGGCATTTGAAGTCCTTAAAACTTGCAACTGTTCAGACCAGTGTTCTAGAATGTTGCAAAAGTGTGAGCTTCCAGCTCCACAGTGCAGCTGTCCCTTGGGCAAGGGAGGAAGATTTAGAACCCACAGAGGTTCCTCGGCCATCCAGGAGGTGAGGTCCTGATGGACCCACTGTAAAATGGAAATGTCCTTGAGTCACAGATGCCTTTCACACACCTAGCCCTTCCCAAGCATCACAGCCATCCCGTGTTCCCTTCCTCTTCCCAAACGTCATAGCTCAGCTTTGCCTACCTTAAATGTGCTGGCAACACTGACAATGACCTACGACTGGGAAAATCCCTAAGGCAAAGCCTTTTTAATAGTACAGTATGGAACATCTCACGTACTGGAAGTAAAACACAGAATAGGTAATATGGGGATAAGTTCAAATTTCGAAATACAGTTTCTGCTGACTTCATATAGTTTGCCCAGCATTGCAAACTCAAAAATTCAGAAGCCAAAACATAGCACATCAATGTGCTTGGGAATCCATTTAGTTGTATGGCCTGGTCCTTTCCAAGGGACCCCGGACCTAGCTCCATGAAAAGTACTCTGAGTTTGTGAAGGGGCTTTTGTCCTGCTTCCCTTGGAGACTGAGGGAAACCATGGCCACACCTTCCCTATCTCTCCAGCTCCCACTTGGCTGATGGCCTTTCTTAACCAACCCAATGTGACAGTTAGCAAGCAGTCACGTTCCCAGCTGAGCCCAACTCTCAGCATCATGACTTCCTTCCTCAGTCTCTTATTGGATCCCAGGAGGGCACCACAGCTGCAGCAGTTCACCCCACAAGACTCAGATCACCAGACACCGCTTAGTCCCACAGGAGAAACTGAGGCTCTGGAAGGCCCCTTTCAGAAGCAGGCGGCAGGCCTCCAACTCTGAATTTCAGGCTGAGCCTCTGTGTGTATACAGACAAGGTTCTGCCCCACCCTGCCCCAGCCAGCCAGACAGATGTGTCTGAGTCCTCCGTGCCAACTCAGGGCCTGGCACAGAACAGGGCATATGAAGGGCTGCACCCACATGGACAAGGACAGGTAGCAGAGAGCTAGAGCAAGCACATGGGTAGGACTGGCTCTGTGGGACTACTCACACAAATGTGTACCCCCACATACTCTCTTAGAAATCCCAGTACCTGGTCCCTGCACCCAAACAGCCCAAGCCACGCTGCACGCCCCCTTCAGCTACTCCCACAGAGACCCAGCGCACAGAATGCATGAGGTCTCAGAATTCCTGACATCCGGAGTTCTGTTCTTCTGTCACTGCTGCTGCCTCTAGGAGGCCCCTGGAGCACAGCATGGGAGGCCTAGAATCAACCTGGGGAGTCTTTATACCACAATAATGAGCAAACACAAGGAAGCAGAGTGCGATTTTATCAGCAACCCCTGGTGGGCAGTCAATAACAGGTACACCACTGGCCAGACAACCCACACTAGCAGCCACTTGACCACCCCACGGGGCAGAGCACAGGACCCACGGCATCAGTGCGCATACCCAGGATCTCACACACACACTGTTACTCACGCACAGCTGTCCCCTCCTGTCATAGTCCTGAGTCCCCACAGGGTGCAGATCCAGGCCTACAGGTCCACCCTACCCTCTGCCCCTGGAACTGCACATTACACATCAGCACAACAGTCCAGCACTTCCCCACACAGGCACACGGAGTCATGTGCATGAGGACACCATCAGCCGCCCCCAGCGACCAAGTCACACCTCTACACATACACATACAGACTCAGACGCTCCCCTGTCTCAGCCACATGCAGCTTTGATAGTGTCCTGCATACTACTCTACACAAGGCCTGGTCCCTACCTTTCCCAAAGAGCCACATGGACCCCCAGGCAGGGCCCCTGACAGAGGGACAGTGAAGTAGCAGCTTCTTGGAGCCCCAACTACCCCTGGCTGCTCACTTCCCAGGCCTTCCAGGGCTTCCTCTCCATTTATTTGGAACCATATGAAAGATTAAGATAAAAATAATCCCCAGGAGACGGATCCCTTGGTGATTACATGCAGGTGTGAGACAGCTCCTAGCTGGCTGTCCCAGCCCTGCTGTATTATGGGGTGTACGTGAAGAGATCCTTCCAGAACCAACCCCTCCACCAGGCCCCAAGGTAGGCTAGGCCTACTCCCCTTACCCTCTGCCTGGCAGCACAGGCTCAAAACCAACTTCCCCAGGGAAAGAAGGAGACACACCCCAGTGAGCCGGCACTGGGCAGGTGTGGGGCCACCTGCAGGAGCTCAGATTCACACCCACTTCCCAGAGCCTGGTCACTAGGAGGAGGAAAGCAGAGGTATCCCTGATCCAAGGCACAGGCCAGCCCCAGGACACCTCATCTTCTGTTCCCCCTTCATTGCCCTGCAAGAGGGCAGAGATGGACAGAGGTCCTGTCTCTGTCCTTACACTCCAGGAGCCCCAGGCACTCAGGGACAGTGCACTCAGTCCCCAAAGGCACAGGATCACAAAGACAAACTCATCTTGAAGGAGGACAACGCTTTCCCCTGCCTGAGCTGCTCAGGAGGTAGGTGCCTAGCACCAAGAGGTGTGTAGGAGAGTCTGGCCAGCCCACTCTCCCAACTCACCCTATCCATCCACAGGGACACACAGCATCTGGGATGAATGGACCCAGAGAGGTAGCCACAGAGCCCAAAGCAGGCAAGTCCACTTGGGGCAGCCAACCCCAGGAGCCCTCTGCTGACAGCCACCAGGAGGGGTGTCCCTTCCATGGGGACCCATCTTTCTCTGGCCCTGGAGTGCTGCAGGCCTTTTGTGCTGCTCCCTCCCTGTCATTCACCTCTCTGCCTTGCAGACCCCTCAGATCCCTCTGTCTTTTCCACCTGAGTCCCTGGGCCCTGCCCCAGCCTCTAAGACTGGGAAACTGAGACAGTCTTTGCACCCAAATCCTAGCCTTGCTCCTCCTGTTGGTCATCAGTCACTCCACCACAGCCGAGACTCCTCCTTCCTCCATCTCATGCTCCACACCTCAGAAGAGCAATGTTTCTAACGATACTGGACACCTGTATTCCCAGCTAATTGTGAGGATGAGGCAGGAGGGTCCCAAGGTTGAAGTCAACCTGGGTGATTTAGCAAGAGAGAGTTACCACCCTAAGGGAGGGCAGCCTAGATGGGATACAAGGGACTGGGTGTCATCACTTGTTGCTTGCTGCTTGCTGCCTTCTGTCTAGCACCGTGTCTCCTCTGCCATGTCCCCCTGCTACGTACCACCCTCCCTGCCTTGGAGCCAGCTATCTATGGACTGAAACTGAGCCACTTCAAACCTTTCTTCCTTTCACTTTATGTGTTGAGTATTTTGCCCCAGCAGCGAAAGAAAAGTAATTAAGACAATCCTAGGGTGACAGCAATTCTCCTAAAGCTGGTTTCTCATTCTGTTATGACTTTTGGTGCTGGGGACAGAACCCAGGGCCTCATGCATAGTAGGTAAGTGCGCTAACACCAAGCTGCACCTCAACCTCTAAAGTTTCTTGTAGCTACAGTGTCTTGTTAGCTAGCTAAAGTTTCATGTTTGCTTTGACGGAAGCAAAATGGGACAGGTGAAATTAATATTAGCAGTAGATTACAGTATTTTGCTCAACAGGTCTAAACACTATCACGTAAGATGTCATCCGGGTGAAAACTGGAGTCATTGTACCATTGCTTTGTGCTGTATCTTTGAAGTAGGTGCCCATTTTCCACTTACAGCCCATCTCAAGTATGCAGAGGTACATGTGACCTAAAGGTCTAAGGGGACAGTGAGGAGAGTGGGGTGTGCCTCCTACAAGGGTGGTTAGGGACAGCCTCTCAGGGGACCTGGCATCTGAGCAAGGGGCTGCAGGTAAAGGCGAGCTGAGTAGCTAAACAGGGAGAAATGTTCCAGGCAGGAGAGCTGTATGAGCAAAGGCTCTGGGCAGAGATGGGTTAGGGCTGTGGCCACACATGAGTACTCAGGCTTCTCCTGAGTAGGTGGGAGCCACCCAGGGTGCCAGGCAGACAGCAGGGCTGCAGCCTGGCTTGGGTTCTGAGCAGGACACACCATGTCACTGTGAAAGACCCAGCTTCAGATGACCACAGAGCATCTAGCTCTGTCAGTCCCCCGAGTGTGACCTCAGCAACTGCAACCACCCCTACAGCACACTGCAGGGCATGGTCCCTCTACAGCACACTGCACCACATGGGCACACAGTCAGCTCCTCAGAGTACAAGCTGACCTCGGCTTCGTGGGCCCAAAGCCTGAGCTGAGACCACATCCCAGGTGCTAGAGTCCAGGCTCTGGTGCCCTTCAGCCACCTCCTTCCCTCTGCCCTGCTAACAGTGGCTTCTCAGATTGCTCTGAGTGATACAGAAATGGAGGCTGCCCCAAGGGTCTTGACTCAGCCTCCACTTCTCCACCTACTTGGATAGATTACTAGAAGGGCCCCCCTAACCCCTCCCCAACACAGCTCAGCATGACTCTTAAACACAGGACCCTGGGACTTGCCGTCTCTCTGCTCTACACACTCTAGGGACACAACCCTCAGTCACTCAACAAACACTACTAACACTACTGAAGCCTGTTCTGGGACCCTGGCTGGAACCAATGGGATATGCAAGTAGACAAGACAGACAGAGGCTACCCCAGGGGTTACCTAACAACCTACCCTAATTTATGGGGTGCCCAGAAACCCTGGCCTTCTGGACTGAGTAAAGACCCAGGTGGTAATGCTTGGGGACCACACTCTGGAAGGCACAATCTGCAGTGAACCCCAAAAATAAGAACTCAGACTAGACAAAAAGAAGACTCACAGATCCTCAGAGGCTGAACCCTGGCCAAGGAAAGGAGGGCGGCTTCTCGTTGCTAACAGAAACGTACACACACATTGAAAAGTATGCATCACAAAGAAGAAAAAAGGAGAAAAAGAAAAGGCCCGAGGGCCAGACCCCGCACAGCAGCCTTCTCGGGAAGCCCAGGTCTGGGTGGGGCACACACTGCCAAGCCTCGCCAGCCCTCCTGTTCTCTAGGTGCATCTGCCAGCCTGAAACTTGAGCAGTACCCACTCCCTAGAGGCAGCAGGATCCCCGATCCCTGGGTTAGAAGGTGCTTAGGAACCATGGCCTGGTTTGCACTCCAGGTCTGAAATGTTGTCTCACTAGTATAAGAACCTGAAAGAATAACGAAAATCCAAAAGGTACAACAGATACTGTGAAAGGGAAAGAAATTGTTCAATAAAAATGGGGATGAAGAAGAAGACATTTAAAAAGGGAAAAATATGTTTCGGTATATATGCAGAATAGTTTGGATAATTATATTGTCAATTTCTGCAGGTCTTTTGAAAGAAGCAGTTAATGGTTTTTTTTAAATTTTTACTCTGATTTTTTTCTTCCTCATTTGAATTTCCTCCCCCCCATCCCCCCGCTATTTATATATTTGGTACCAGGTCTCACTACACAGCTCAGACTCACAGTGATCCCGCTGTTTTCAGTCTCCCCAGCCCTGGGATTACAGATGTGCGCCACCACACCTAACCCAGTTGCCAGCTCAGCATACCCCAGGGGCGGGGCCAGCATGGAATATGGGATTAAACTGATCCCTGAGCTTGCCAAAGCAGGTGCTTAGTCCACTGAGCCATCTCACCGGTCCTTGAATTTCTTATAACTTCTTTGGGTTTGTTTCTTTCTTTAAACAAAATTTACATGTTTATATCTGGTAATCTAAACAACTAATTTGAAGATAGCATCATGTAATACAGCAACCATTGTTGAATTCCTATTACCTTGTTTAATAAAATCTTATATCATTTCTAATGCTGTTTTTTCTATCAATATTTTGTATTCTTTAAATATAT
Source organism: Octodon degus (assembly GCF_000260255.1). NCBI lineage: Eukaryota > Metazoa > Chordata > Mammalia > Rodentia > Octodontidae > Octodon > Octodon degus. The sequence goes on from NW_004524926.1 coordinate 181,208, forward strand.
ATATATATATATATATATATATATTTTTTTTTTTTTTTTTTTTTTTTTTTTTAATGAGACATTCTGGCTGCTTGTTGGGTCCTCAGGCAGAAGCAGACCTCTGCTCAGCTGCCCACCCTAAAACTGAGAACATCGCCCCTGGTGGAGGACATTACACAAGTAACCCCCCCCCCAGTATACATGAGGGAGTGCTTAGTAGGAGCCAGACATGCCCCATTGGACTCTGCTGGCTGTGAACAGCTGCCAGTCCCTACCCATGGGGCAGAGGAGCACGTGACACCCTGTCTCCCGATCAGGATGGCATCCCTGGCCCCTGCCCCCAGGCACTTTGCACCAGGTTGGTCCCCAGGAACCCCAAGGCTGGGGCCACAGCTCTGCTGTCTTGATGGCATTTAATCTCAGAAGCAGTCCTGGTGAGGGGCTCAGGGAAGTGAGAGCCCCCCAACCCTGAAATGCCAGTCCTGATACACACAGGGCCCTCAGAATCCCTCTTCCTGGCTGGCACAAGGGTGCGTGCTCTGGGGATGAGAGGAAGGAAAAGTGCTCCAGCTTCCCAGGATGCCCCAGCTCGGGAGCCTGGCCCCAGTGGGGTGGGACTGGGGGGAGGCACCCCTGGCCTTTCATGTGCAGGGAGGCCCCCAGGCTTGTCCACAGGAGCCATAAACCAGCTATTTTGGGGCCACCTGCTACCTGGAAGAAGTGCCAGGGTGGGAGTGTGGGTGGGGTCCCCAAGATGGAAACAGCTCCCACATTGAGCCGGCCCAGGCCTAGCTGTGGGAGCCCTATAAACGCTCCCATGGCTCCCTCTGCCAAGCCTCACCTGAGCCCCGTCAGCCCCCCTTCCTCCTCCAGCCCAGCTGGGTTGAGCAGTGGGAAGCCCCACTCTCTGAGACTGGCTGGCATGCCAAGGACTCTCCGGCAGGGGCGAGGGGTGGGTGTGGAGGCTGGCATCCCAGCGTCCCCAGCTCTCAGCTGCTCCTGTGGTTCAGAGCAGGAGTTTGCCCTGTGGCCACTGGGCTGGCTGGGTGGTCCCTGGGGAGCAGCTGGGGACTGGCACAAGCAGCAGGCCTGGCTCACCTGCTCAGTCCAGGTTGGGGAGGAGGCTGCACACAGCGCCTGCCGTGGCAGAAGCACATCCTGTGGACCCCTGAGGACTCAGCACAGGGCTCCAGCCAGGGCTCGGCAAGCTGGGGTCTGAACTCAGCTTAGGCCTGCAGTGAGGGGATGGGGGAGCAGAGAGAGAACAGAGAGGCTCCTTGGCCTGCACAGCACAGCAGATGACCCGCCTGGCTGCCGGAAGTCGCGCATCCTAGACAAATGTACAGAGCAGAGTGATGCACAGCCAGCCTCAGCAGAGCCCAAGTCTAATCCTGGGCGATACTCCACCTGAGAAGCAGCAAGTGTGAGCTTTCTTTTTCCTTTTTTATCTTCAAAGAGATTGGCGGAAGCCAGGCTAATTAACTTCCACAGGGTGCCAGGGCCACCCCACCTCACCCCCCAGCGTCCCCGGCCCCCAGCACATCTGTGGGGGGGGGCACACGAAGCCAGCTAACTCAGCTGGCAGAGGCCTAGGGAAGGCGGGAGGTGGGAGTGGGGAGGAATCACAGGAAGCCAGCAGCAGGGGCCAGCAGGCCTCCACCTGCCCACAGCTGCACACCCGCCCTGTACCAGCAGCGCCCCGGGCTACGCCCTGCATGCAGGTGACAACACCCTGCGGCCTCTCCCGCCTGGCAGCCAAGGAGACGAGAGATGTTTTCTCATTCCCAAGATCCTTCACCAGCTCCCCAGGCTGGGGCAGAGACTTTGAGGCCAGGAACAGCTTCCCAGAAGAGGCAATATCTAGTCTCCAGCTGGGTTTTACAGGGAGTAGGGGTTTGCCAGAAAAAGATGAGCAGACTGGCACTGAAGCAGAGAAAATGGCAAGTGCAGTCAAGTGCAGTAACATGGAGTCAGTATGGCCTGGTGTGCAGAAAAGTGAGGTCACCAGGTGGCTGCCAGGGCAGGCATCACAGAAGACAGGTGCCGGTGTCTGTTGGGGGACACTTGGCTCCTTCCCTCTCACGTGCTCAAAGCCAGCACCCGGCCTCCCCAGGCTACATGGACAGGGGCTCTGCCAGGAGACGAAGGCTGCCAGGCTGGAAGATTCAGCCACGCAGCCCCTCCTCCTGCCGGAGGCCTGGGGAAGTCATAACTCATGACACTGACTCCCATTCGTCACCACCAGCTAGGAAATGTTGTCTAACACATGAATGTTGGCTGCACTTGGAGCTCCAGGTAAGAGCCCTGGGCTCGTTCGGGACTCTGCTGACACTGCTCAGGACATGAGTAGTTCTGATTTCCCACCTTCCCACTCTGTGTTCTGAGGTGTCTCCCCTCCTGGTCACAAGACAGCTACCTGGGCGTCCAATATAGCATCCTGTCATGGCAGCAGTTCAGGCAAAAGGGGTTTTCTTATGCACTTCCTTCTAGGAAAGTCATTCCCAGCAGCTCTGACAGTACCTCCCTCAATCCCACTGGGTGGGAGTCACTGTTGGGCCTCAGGGAACATTCGCTGCAGGAAGAAGTGGCTGTCCAGGCAGGCAGGGTAAGGAGCAATGAGTGGGGGACACTCCATGCCACCAGGGCCCTGAGAGCCCAGCAGGAGACTGGGGCTGAGTAGGCTCAGGTGGGGCTGGATAAGCAGAGTGAGGGAAGGCTTGGGATCTGCTGTCCCAGCCACAGGTCCAAAAGTGAGTTGAGAGACACAGCTGGAACCTTGGCAGCGCTGTTGCATGGCATGGATCAGAAGGGACACAAACCTGGCACTCACCCTGTCTGACTCTCTCTTCCTTGCCCTCCCCAGACTTGGGGTGCACATAGAGGGTGTGGGGGCCTCAGAAACACTGGAGATGTAAGATCTGCTCAGCTTCTGGTGAAGACATCCCTGAGAGGGCCTGGAAGCTCAGGTACAATGAGAGGTCAACCCCAGAGACTTCTGGAAGCAAAAGCGACCAAGACGGGCAGGGACCAGGAGACCCCATGGAGGCTGTGGAGAAGAGGAGACGTCACTTGCTTGCTGAAGCCCACTTCTCAGGGAGATGGTGAGGCCTGGGCAGTAGAGCCCTTCAATCAGCCATGGTCCCTGTGGCCGTCAGGCTCTCCTGGAGCTTCCCAAACAGAGAATCACCTGGCCCTGGGACATGGGATGTTGTGGAATATCAGTGTCTACCAGGACAGAGGAGCCCTGACTCCTGATGGTTCCACTTAGGATTTTTCCATTTTGTGATGGTGCAAACGTAACCCACATTCAGTAGAAGCCAGTGCCACACAGGAAAACACCTCAGCTCTGATTGCAGGACATTGCACCCTTTGGGCAGGGTCCTCCTTCCTCCTGGGTCCACATGTGCTCATTCCTAAATAGATGCCATCACTGGAAAACTCACACGAGTCCTCCCCAAGGATTTGTGTAACGATAGCTATACTATTTTATTACAAATTTTTGACCTGATTTTATTGTAATCTTACAACCAGAGCATCACGTTGTTTTGCTGCATGATGGGCTGTAAGTGGGGATATTCCCTGAAATCTCCCAAAAGAGGAAAGGAAGCAACCGAGAAACTCACCTGAAGGTGACAAATCTGAGTTCTAAGCCCTGGGGACTTCCCCTATGCATGTCGGGTATCACTGTCCATGCAGCAGGTGGGGCCAGGAATGGGGACACCAGAGAGGGAGGTAGCACCCCCAACAGATCACAGTCTACCGAATTTCCTGACTACAAATAGAGATACCGGAGGACAGAGTAAAGAGAAGTATGGGAAAGGCACAAAGCCATACGCCACCTGGCCGTAGGACAGCTTGGTTGCAACTACGTCTGATGGAGAACGTGGAGGGAGTCACACACACATGTGTATAAGATGCTAAAGGCTGAGACAAGAGGATGGCGAGATGCGGTGAGACTCTGTCTCAAAACAAATGAAATAAAATCTGTGAGGTTTAATGCAAGGGCCAAATTCTGTCCCTGCTATTGATCTCTCTTCTGCCACTATGAGGTCTCCCCATTGACAGATGAGCAGCCATAGTCCAGCTCCCTCAGGTCACTTTTGGGAAGGCACATGCTGAGTGTAACTGCCACTTAAAATGTCATCAATGAGATTACACTATGATTTGACATCAGTGAAAAGTTCCTGTGCATGTAAGAGACCAGGGGACAGAGTGCGTGGAGGACACCCACGGCAGGGTGAAAATACAGGAGGAACAACCATATTTGCTCATAGACTGATAACTGAATGCCATCCTTGTCCCCCAAAAGGAAGATCCCCACACAGACAAAGCTGTCATCTGTTACTGCTATAGGCAAGATCACTGACCATGACATATCAGAGAGGAAAACAGCAGCATGGAAACAGGCATAAGGTCATCAGAGGTTTGGAAGAAAGTCCCAGAAGTTATGGCAGCACGTTCTTTTAAAAATGCTCCCGCTCCAGGACTAGGAATATAGCTCAGCAGCACAGCACCTGCCTGGAAAGTGCAAGGTTCTGAATTTGATTTCCAGTACCCCCAAAAAAAAATTTTAACCAAAAAATAAAATAATTTAAAAAATAAAAATGCTGCCACTCCAGTGGTGTTGAGGACAGCATTTGTATGGAGTATGGGAGGCATGAAGAACACAATGGAAAGTTGTTCCAAATAGCTTCTGAAAGTGGAAAGGTGTTAGGATGAACCTAACCCAATCTTTCCTTACATTTTGGTTTTTATGCATAACAGTGATGTATGGTAAAATCTCTGACTCAAGAGCTCTTTCAATGACAATAAAATAAAAATTCCAAATGAATTTCCAAATAAGCATTATGTCAGCATCTTCAAAAGGAAACATTATGTCAGAGAGTAAGAAGTAGCGGTTTTCTTTCTCCGGTAGAAGTCAGGCAAAGGCACATCTTATAGTTGGTGACGTTTTGGAATTGATGGAAGGCCGCGGACTTCAAAGTGGGTTTCTCAGCCAGACAAGCATGGCTGGGCAGTGTCAAGGAGAGGGAAGGAAGGACAGCAGCAGGTGAGAGAGGCTCTGTCAGCAAGGATATCCCAGGACTTGGAACCTTGGGGTCTGGGTCAGCCTGACACAATAGGGGTGGGGCATGAGAGGCAAGGATGGTGATATGGTAAGCTCCTGGTCACTGGAGATAACCAAGAAGTAGTGGGATGACCCACTAAGCCACAGGAGAAGGTGTGGCGGGGTGGAGCCTCTCAGACAGCATGCGCCAGGACTCAGAGTTAAGTGGGTGGGCTTTAGATGCCACAGCCAGGTTCAACACCTAGGACCTGGGATGAGGACATAATCTGCCTGCACCTCAGCCTCCTTGGCTGTGAAGGAGAAATCATAAATGCACCCATGTATATGACAATGAAGATGTGTTATGTATGTACAGGACACATATTCTTTTTACGTCCCCTTCCCTTTCTCCCCCCAATATCTCTTGGTCACCTTCTTATTTGAAAAAAAAAAAAAAACTATCTCTCTTCTATTTTCCATCTTTTATTTTTCTCTTTGATTTATTTTTATTTTAGTGGTCTTTCTTTTCTTTTTCCAGAGTTTAAGTTTTATTTGCCTTGACAGCAAACTTGTGCAGAGGATGCAGCCGCTCCTTCCTCTGCTGCCTCTTGCCCTTCAGCTTCTCCTCATGCTTGTTGAGCCAGCAGCGCAGGGCTCCTGTCTTCTTGGACCGCAGGTCCAGGGACTTGTTCTTCTTGCCCTTGTAATACTTCTTGAGGTTTTCTTTCTGGGTCTGGTTGTTGCCACTGAGAACACAGGTGATGGATTTGTGGACAACTCGGATCTTGAAGAGCTTGGATGCCACGACGCCCGTCACTTTGGTGAAGCACAGCTGTGACAGCTCCACCTTCAGGCCGGCCAGCTGTTTCAACAACTCTTCTTTCTTTTTGCCGCGAAGATCCCGAGCCTTAATCTTGGCCATAGTTACAAAAGAAGCCACCTCCGCTGCCTGCCCTGAGAGAAAGAATAAGTTTTCTCACATAAGAGGAACCATTCAATGTCTAAGTTGGTTTATTTCACTTAACATTATGGTCTCAAGGTGAATCCATTTTCCTAGAAGTGAATCAAGTTTATCCTTCTTTATGACAAAGTAGTATTCCATTGAGTATAAATATAACATTTTCTTTATGCATTCATCTGTTGAGGGTCATGTAGGCTGCATCCAAGATTTAGATATTATGAACTGTGCTGCTGTATCCATAGGTATACATGGATCACTGTAATGCAATGTCTTTAACTCTTTGGGGAAGATATCTAGAAGGGGAATAGCTAGGTCATATAGAATTTGTAGTTTCAGTTTTTAGAGACATCTCCATATTGATTTCCATAGTGGTTGTACTAATTTACACTCCCACCCACAGTGTAGAAGGTCCCTTTGTCTCTATAGCCTCCCCAGCATTCGTCATTGGTTTCCTGACGGTAGGCATTCCTTCTGGGGTCAAACAGAACCTCGTTGTTTTCTTAATTTGCACTTCTCTAATGGTCAGTGATGCTGAACATTTTTTCATTCATGTATTGGCCATTCGTATTTCTCCTGAGAAGTATCTATTCATTTCGGTTGCCTGCTTTATGAGTGGGTCTCTTATTATGGTAGTCTAATTTTTGAGTTCTTTGTGTATTCTACACTCTGTCAAAGTGTAGCTGACACAAATTTTTCCCACTCTGTAGGTTGTCTCTGCACTGTTTGTTGCTTTCTTTGCTGTCCAGAAGTTTTTTAAGCTGGTACAATCCTATAGATATTATTTCTTATGTAAGTGAGCTCTTCAGCAAGTCCTTGCCTACACTTATGACTTTGAAACTTTTGCCTATTTTATTTTCCAGGGGATTATGGGTTTCCATTTTAATGTTTAGGTATTTGGACCATTTTTTTTAGTTTCATATATGGTGAGAGATATGAGTCTAGACTCAATCTTTTGCATGTGGACAGCCAGTTTTCCCAGCACCATTTGCTAAAGAGGATCTCTTTCCTCCAATGTATGTTTTGACCCCTTTAATAAAAAATAAAATAAAATCAGGTGGATAAATGTGTCTAGGGCTGTTTCTGTGCCTTCTGCCCTATTCCACTGATCCACATGTCTGGCCTTTGTTTGTTGGCTTCTTTATTTTTCCAATAATATACCTTTCCTATTGCTGTAATTGTATAGCATAACTTGAAATCCACAACTCTGATGCCTTCTCCTTTGCTCTTGTTGCCCAAGATTGTTTTCTATTCTCAATCTCTTCTGGTTCCATGTGAATTTTAGGAATGGTTTCACCAGTTCTTTGAGGAATGCTGTTGGTATTTTGATTGAGATTGTTTTACATAGATATATACATACTTACATATGTTTGGAGAGTACACAAACTTTGACAATGTTGTTTTTCCTATTCAGGACTAGGGGATGTCCTTTTAATTTCCGATGTCCTCTCTGAACTCCTTTTTCTGAGTAGTACAGTTTTCATGATACAAATCTTTTACTTCCTTGGTTAGGTTAATTCTTAAGTGCACAGGGGTAGTGAGCATCCTCATCTATTTCCTGATTTTAGAGGGAAAGCTTTCAGGTTTTCCTCATGCAATAAAATGTTGGCTGTTGGTTTATCATAATTAATTCTTAAGTATATAATTTTCCTTGATGTTATTGTAAAAGATGTCATTTTCCTAGTTTCTTTTTCTGTGAGTTCACTATTGGTGAACACGAATGCTATTGACTATTTTGTTGATTTTATATCCCACTATATTGCTGGATTTTGTTATTAATTCTAGGAGTCTTTTGATGGAATCTCTGGGTCTTCTGTGTAAATGATCATGCCATGTACAGGTAATGATAATTTGACTTCTTACTTACCTATATGTATCCCTTTTCTTTCTCTTGCCTGATTGTTCTGGTCGTAATAGTAACTATTAATCTTCTAGATTATAGGGTATCTGTTGTGGTCTCATCTTTTTCATTTCTAATTTTATTGTAGTGGATCTTTTCTTTCCTTCTTTTGGTAATTTTGTTTTCTTATTTTTTTTTATTTTTTCATGTATTTAGTACAGGGTGTACAGGGTCTCCCTACACAGATTGGACTCCTAGTGATCCTCCTATTTTCAGCCTCACAAGCCCTGGGATTACAGGTGCGCACCACCATGCCTAGTCTCAATAATCATCTCAGCGTGCTCCGGGGCCGGGGGTCGAATGAACCCCAGTCCCTGAGTCTGCCTAAGCAGTCTTGGCTAAGGGTTTATCTATTTTGTTTATGCTTACAAATAATCTGTTCTTCAGTTCATTAATTCTTTGCAAGATTTTTTAGTTTTAATTTCTCCCTCTGACCTTTATGACTTTCCTCCTATTAGGTTTGGGTTTGGACTGTTCTCGCTCTCCTAGTTCCTTGTGGTGCACCATTAGGTTATTTATTTGAGCTCAGCAATTTCTAATTTGAGCCTTCATAGCAATAAATCACCATGTCCCACCAGTCCTGGTATGTTGTACTACTGGCTTTGTTTCAATCTAGGAATTGTTTCATTTCTTCCTTGATTTCTTCTGTGACGCACTGAGTGTTCAGAAGTATGCTATATAATTTCACACATTCTCTCCTGGTGCTCTCTGGCACAGGACTAAGCATGAGCTGGATTTGTCCCTACAACACAGCTTTGCAGTAGATACTCTCAAGGGTGCAGAGCCCCAGCCCAGGCTAACACTGCAGAGACAGGGAATTCTGCTCTTCCCTGATGCTAGCATCACACCCTTTCACTGCAACCATGAAAATATGACTTAAAGTGACTTTTCAGAAGGATTAAGATGGAAAGGAGCCAAGACCCGGACAATCCATGAAAAGCCGCCTTTCCGTCCAGGATATCCCCTGGTGCGCTCTCTCTTTCCGAGCTGGGAAGTCACACAGACCATAGCCACTGAGCACCAAGTGCCAGAGTCTGCCCCTGCTCTGCCTCTACCAGCAGCCAACTCTGAACTCTGCTACCTCTCCAGGCCTCCATGTCCTCCCCATGCAAACAGGGCAGCAGTAAGAAGACAGAGTACTGGGGAAGGGAGAAGCCCGGGAGTGAAGAGCTCGGGGTGATGCGGGACACAGTGCAGCCTGCCACTGGGAATATGCTGTGGGTGGGCCATCCTGGGGGTTCTTAAAGCAGTGATTCACCATTCTTGCTCTGGGATTTCACTCCTGATTCTCCATGTTCCAGTCCTGGCTTAAAGAGGGGAAGGTTAGGCAGGTACAGTGGGGCGCACCTATAATCCCAGCACTAGAGAATACTGAGGCAGGAGAATTTCAGGTTCAAGCCTAGCCTGGACAACTATTGAGTCCTGTTGCAAAATTAAAAAATTTGGCCAGTGAGATAGCTCAGCAGTCTAAAGTGCCTGCTTAGGCAAGCTTAGGCAAACACACAGGGACCTAGGTTCGATCCCAGCACAACATGCCATGCAAGCCCTGCCCCCAGGGTGGGCTGAACAGGCCACAAAATAAAATAAAATATAAAAGGGCTAAGGTGCACCTCAGTATGAAAGTGCTGGGTTCAATCCCCAGTAGTGCAACCAAACAATAAATAAATAAATAAATAAATAAATAAATAAAGGGAAGATTGTGTCTCCTCACTTAACCATGCCTGTGGTCTATATTCTCTAAAAGCTTTGCACCAGAAGATAGATTGTTGGGGGGGGGTGGCGGTTGTTTTTGTTTTCGCTTTTGTTTTTGTTTTTTGCAACATCTTTGAAGAAGAATCTCTTCCTGCTTGAGTGCAGACACACACACAAAGAAAATTCCCCACTGCATGGGGCCCAAACACTGCTAGTACAACTCCACTAACTATCCCCTCACATCTTCTACTGGTAGAAACTCCCAGGCTTCTCGCCCAGCCCTCTGTAGTCCACTTCCATACACAGAGAAGATAAGCACTTGTACCTGTCGAGCATGCTCCAAGAACAAAAGGATGCTTTCCGTAGCAGGCTCCACACCTGCTCCTGCAGCTTGCAGGTATGGAAAGGTCAGGGTGATGCTCTCAGCAAAAAATGAGATTTTATTTACATTGATGTCAATGTTGGCTCTCTCTCTTCTCCCCACCTTCAAATAGAACTGGAATAATTTTACTTCTTCATGCAGGCAAGCTCAAAAACACCCATAAATTACTAAACACAATGAAATGTTTAGAAAAGTCATTGACTATAAGATTAACATATCAACAAAACACATTTGAGTGTACCATAAAGTTTATTGAGAATATCAGGAAAAAATATGCAAATAAAAGCAAAAAATCTAAGAGATTCTATGCAAAACTCACACAGAAAATTGGTATTTAAATATATTAAAGGAAATGTATTTTATAATCAGGTTAGGAATAGTTAATATCACAATGATTATCTGTAGATTTAATATAATTCTAAAGAAAATTTTAACAGGCTTATTTGGAGATCTTGACAAATGAGTTCTAAATTTCATTTGGTCCACAAAAAAATTAGAGCTAATGAACCAGTTAGGCAAGGTTGAAGAAAACAAGATCAAAATCAAAATACAAAGATCTGCTGTTTTTATGCACCAGCAATAAATAATCCAAACATGAAATTAAGGAAACAATCCCATTCACAACTGCATCAAGAGGGAAAGGGACTGACAGGTACTCAAAAGGTAAGCACTAGGGCTGATACATGATCTGGCAGTTCCACTTCTAGGTATAGACTCTAGAACTGAACATGTGCACTCACACAAAAGCTTATTCATACTAGAACTAGTCTCAACAGGCAAAAGGTAGAAACAAGACAGATATCCATCAACTGATGGACAGGTGAAAAGAGAGGGGTGAGCTCGACGGACACAATGGAATATTATACTGGCAGGAATAGAAATGAAGTTGGCACATGCTACAACAGAGATGAACCTTTGAAAACACTAAGCTAAATAGAAACCTGTCAAAGGCCTCACTGTATAATTCCATGTGTATGAAATATTTAGGATCAAATGTACTGAGACAAAAAGAAAAGACCAGTGCCTAGGGGTAGTTAGGAATATTGCTAATAGGTGAAGACTTTGTTCAGGGATGACAGCGTGCTGGCTACGGCAATGCTCACAAAGCTCGTGAATGTGCTAGAAATACCTGAACTGCAGTAAGGAATTTAAAGTGAAGAATTTTATGGAATGTGAAAAAAATCTCAATTTTAAAAAGCAAGGAAAAAAACAGCGTACACGCAAGTACACAAATGCAAGCCAGGGAGAGCCAGGTCCTGTCTGAAGAAGTGCTCCTAGGCTGTCTTCTCAGATGTCGGGAAGCCTCATCAAGCTCTAGGAATTAAGATCTGGATACCTGGGTGTGTGCTGAAATCCAACATCCCTGCTTCCCCGCTACTGTATTTTCATTTCATGCTGAGCCTCTGGGAAAACAGCATTGATGGCATTTCACAAATGCTTGTGTGTCTCTGTTCCTCGACCCATCAAGCCATGAATCGCTCTTTTAGTGTGCAAAAATATGACGGCTCCATCCCCCACGACTTGCGTGGGTGAAGCACACCCAGCACCCAAGGGAATACCTAGGTGGAAGCAGCAAATACCGCAGCTGCTTCTCCAAGTGTCGTCCCTCAGCCTGGCCTGCAGCAGAGGGATGCTGGGAAGGGAAGGGAGGAGCTGCAGTGGGTGGCAGGGCCCCACTCTCAATGTCTGTGTCAGGAAGTCTACAGGTACAGCATGCAAATCCTGATGTTAGGCCTACTGTGTGACTGTTCTGGGAGGTTCTGAAGACTGCTATTGTACCAGTGACCACACGGACTCTGGGATGGCCTCGCTCAGCCTGGACACCACAGAGTCAGACCCCTTCAGAAGTTGTTCGAGCAGAGTATAGCTTGTCCTGATTTCTTCACAGCGCAAAGACTTGGCATGTCTGTTTCTCCTGAATGACGAAGATCCAAGGGATTTAGTAGCCTTCACAAATTACTGGGAAAAACTTACCAGCTATTGATGGCCCACTGGACAAAGCATGGGCCAGAAAGGTGGGCAAACCCTGCCAGAATCATGGATTGCCTCCTACAGAGTTATGTGATGCCTTCCTAAGAGCTACGTTTCATACATCCCAACCCCCCGTGGCCAAAATGCTGACCGGCCCTGATGATGTCACAGATTTCTTGCATCATCCAGTTCTGCCCATGCCCATGAGAAAGCCAGCAGGCAACCCCTTGGTGGTGAGCTAGTTTTCAAAGGCACTCTTCTCTGAGTGTCTGATATTGTAAATACACTTAGCAAAGTTTTAAGAGATAAACATTCTTTTGCAACTTTGGTCCAATCATATTTGTTTAAAAAAAGCACAAAGAACTTTTCCAAGTGAATATCAGGGTCCTTACAAACACAATGACTGCTTTACATGGAATCGTTTTTTAAAAATCACCTGGAAAAACCGTAAACCACCTTGAGCCTGCTTGAGCGTTCGTTCTCAGGATCCTGAGTTACAGCTTCCAGCTTCCAGTAGTGTCCCATCATAGATGCCCTTCCAGCTAATTAAAAATTATTTATAACACACTAATGAGAGGGAAAAGGAGGTTATCAAGGCCAGGTTCCTCAGCTGAGAGACTCCAAGCAATTAAAAGCCCAAAAGCCTAAGCAGTGTTGTATGTTCCTGATTTTGCTCTTGTCAAGCTATGCCAAACGCCATTCGCATTTGCTGAAAAGAAAACACTGAGAGAAGTGTGTATGTTTTAACATACTGCCATATTATCTTTGAGCCTTTGATCTTGTATATGTAGTCCTCCTTTTCCTGAAGAGAAAGCAGGGGTGGGTAATGGCTTTGACACCCATAACCAGCATGTAACACTCAGAACGGTGTGAAGGCAGAGGCGGGGTTCAGTTTTCCCTCCGGGCCCTCGGTACACACTTGCCGAACAACCTGCATGCTGTTTCTGCCCTGATAGGTTGAAGCAGGGCTGTCCTTTCTGTCACATCAGAGCTCTTATAGTTTTCCTGATGTTAAATTCCTGGGAGGAATATTTTACCTGGAGCACCACAATAAGCACTGCGAACGATGGCTGAATCGCTGTGATGACAGGATCTGTGTTCTCACTTACAGAGTCCCCACCAGCCAGGTCGAGTGCCTTAGGTCTCTAAGAGCTGGGCTGCAGGCCAGTAGTAGAGCAGGTGGAGAACCACCTGGCATAATTAAAACCCACTCCTCCCTTAGGCCTGGGCTGGGCTGCCATCCTGTGTTGGTGCTTCCATCGCAGCCACCTTGGTGACCCTTGTATCTTCTCTTCACGGAGGACCTGAGTGAATGTTGTCCATATAAGCCAAGTATTAGGGCCAGTAATTTGGACAGAAAGTGAACCAGAAGTCGTGCAGGTTTGCAGTGCAGACCCCTAGAGCCTTGGCTGCTTCCCTCGGGGAAAAAGCACAGTGCATTCTGTGAATGTGCCCACCCAGCCACGGCCCACTGTCTCTTGCCATGCAGGTCACAACCTGGTACTGTCCCCTTGGCTCTGGCATGCGTGGGCACTGATGGCACAGAGGGGACTGAGGGTGACCAGCTTTCCTCCTGAGCATACTGTTTCTGGCTTTCAGACCTGGCCAGCTTTTGAGCTTCGTTTCCAGGAAGAAATAATCTCCCACGAGGAGTGACTGCTGAGGTGCTGGGCCAGCCGTGTTAGAAGCACTTGATGCAGGATCTCAGTTAATCCTCACCGCAGTGCTGTGCAATCAGGCCGGTACTGAAAGCCAGCAGATCCCACGTAAGCCCTGTGGATTCAACCCCTCCACTCACACTTGGCTCCAGATAAACCCCGACTTAGCCCACTTCACCCTCTTATTTACCTCCTCTTAGAGACTTTTAGACTTTAAAAATCTCCACCTTGGGGGTGAAGCAGAGTGGCCTAGCACCCCGAGGGCAGCCCCTCAGCCCTACCAACAACAAACACCCCCATCCCCAGGCTCCAGCCCCATCAGTACCCCACATCCTATCCTCAAGGACAAGAGTTTGTGACTTGTCCTCCTCTTTGCTGATCTGGTTGCCTCATGAATAAATAAACTTTCACTAAACTCAACATTTCAGTGGTGAGTGTACGCACAGCTGGCAAAACGCACGTGGGTCGGTAACAGTAACATGCCTACTTTACCACAGAGAGATCTGGGGCTCCGAGGAGTCCAGCAGCTTGCCCAAGGACGCACAGTGCCTAAGTGCAGAAGCCAACCACTCGATCTGGTCCCTGAGCTTGTGTCAATGTTCGTGGAGATTCAAGCCCACCAGAGGCTCTCCTAGGTGTGCTGCCACAGAAGGAAGCCCGTCACGCCATCTTTCCGGTCTCTACAATAGCACGCGTGTTTATAAATATGCACGCATTCTTTAATGTTTAATCAGATATACCATGGAATTAAATATGAGTAAATTCTATAAATGTAAACAAAAACTGGTACATAACTCAAAAATGAAGAGATGGCAGGAAGTAGAGCCTACACCACACTGCACTTGACCATAGGACATATTACACTTTGGCTACTCTCTGACACACACCAGACACTTGACACCAGATAAAACACAAGGAGACTCTGGTAGGGGGCTGGAAGTTATGGTCGGCAATGATCCCCAGATGGCCCATGATGAGCCAGAGGGCAGGTGAGGGTGTTGAAGGCCACAATTCTAGCACCACCATGAACTCCTAATCTGGCAGTAACAGCCCAGTCCTAGAACTGTGTGAATACGTCCTGGGGGTCTACTCACCTCCTAAAGAGCTCACCACCTAGAAATCTGTTCCACAGGGTTCCAATTTCACCTTGAGTGTCATAGCAGTGTACCCGATTCAGACCATGGTATGCTGTCAAAGTTTGGACTCTATCCTCAGGAATACTGGATTCACTCCCGACCAGCCACGGTTCTACTATAATCACTCATGTCTTTCCCTCCTCCTGGGAGGAGCCAGGGCTATGGCAGTTCCTAGAGATCTGGAAGATAAGGCCCCACCTACAGGCGCCAATGGATGGGCTGAGTGGAGCAGAAGTGTCCCCGGTATTCACCAACAGGCTGGTGGAGCCATGGGAGACTCCTCCTGGAGGAGGGAGGAAGAGGCCTATCTGGGGCCACACTGACAAGCAGGACTTCAGGGACTGGAGTCAAGCCAGGATGTCCTTTAATGAGTACCTAGTGTGTGACTAATGCCATCTTAGCCATTGGAGGTGCATCTGTGACCAGCCAGGCTATCACTGACACCTCATGTGGAGGACAGAGAGCAAAGTGGAAGGTCTGTGGTGTGCTAGGAGGTGATGCCCTGGACAGAGATGAGCAAGAATCAGAGCCTAGGCACAGCACCGAAGCCAGCCCCAGGGGAGATGAGAGGCCAGAGCAGGAATAGCTCATGCAAAGGCCCTACACGGACAGCACAGCAGCCCGGGCTCAGAAAACAGCAGCGAGACTGGGGCTGGGGCAGAGCAAGCACAGGAGAGGCCGATGGAGAGGACGAGCCATGGTGGGTGAGGCGCAGAGGAGGGCAGTGGTATACCTTGGCTTCTGCACGTGTGTTCAGGCTGTGTGAGGGGAAAGGATGAAGGGGAAAGGGCCACAGGAGGACATCTGGGAGCCATGGCGGGGATCCAGCAGAGGCTGCAGTCCTGGGCCAGGACGAGGGAAGCTCCTCACCACCTACCTCTCCCGGCAACTGAGCCCGGCATGGGCATTGTCAGCTCAGGAAGCCCTGCCAGCTCCCCCCGGGAAAGGCCCGGGCTAGCGGAAAGAGACGTTCAGAACCCGCCAACCCTGCAATTACCGATAAGATGGATTCTTCTCCCTGACAGGGCGCAGGAGATACGGAGCCTGTTATTACCAAGGCCTAATTACAGCGTCTCGGGCTGCAGCGCTCCCTGCAAGAGAAATAACAGCGGTCTGCAAAGCGGGGCTAATTGTTCCCTCCTCCTCTCTCTTTCTTTTTGTTAGAAGCACTCAGTCGGCCTAAAATAATTACACATCTTCTCCCCCGAAGGGCTCTGAGACAGGCTTTCTCTCCTCCCAAGGCTGGAAATTCATCTCTCTAAATCTGAAATTGGCAGCAGGCCGCATGGACATTGGCACCAAGGTGGGGTGGCCCCGGGCAAGATGATTCTTCCTGGGCCTCTGTTTCCCGGGTCCCAGGCAAGGCATTGCCACAGTGTTGCCAGCCAGAAACCTTCCTGGTGGCTCTGCTTGTGTCCTGCTGCCGGAAAGAATGACACAGAGGCCGAGTCTCAATTTCCTGGCCAGTGAAAGGACCAGGCCCTAGGTGGCGAAGTACTTCCTGTGTCCCTATGCTGGCAGGCACTAACTCCTGGTCCCTTTCATGTCACAGGCTCTTTCTAGAAGTGAAGGAGTTTCCATGTAGTAATTCCCATACTAAGCACCGCATGAGCAATAACCAGTTGGTATCCGTTAGATGAATAGCTCTTAACCACATCTCACAACCCATCTGAATAAGAGAGGGCTGTGGTCCCTACTGTACAGACAGGGAAACTAAGACCCGAGAGGACAGACACTTTGCCCAACATCACGGAGCATGGGGCTGGGTCCCTAGCACCCAGCAGACTGCTGCTGGCAGGGCTATGAGCAGGCCTGGTTTCTCCCATGGGATGGGGCCTGGACATCACATTACAGGGACAGCAGATGAGACTGCTTCTGTGAACTTCTGTACCATCGCTGCTTAGACAAAGTGCCCCTTTGGTGTCTGCCTCCCACCTTCAGTAAGGGAGAAGACAGAGCAGGAGACAGACAGCAACCTCTCTGTATGTGTCCAAGAGTCCGCCTGCATGGTTAGCCCTCACCTATGGGGTGGGATTTCCTCTTCCAACTTAGTGTGTCACACTTTCATTTGCTTAAGTGGGGAGAGTGGACATCTTATAGGGAAATCCACACAGCGGTGCTGCACGACTGTGGTGCTTCCTGCCCCCTCCCAATGAAACTCAGGCCTAAGTCCCAGGTTGATGGCCCTGGACATGGGTCCCCTGCCAGGGGCCACAGCTGAGTGAGATATCAGCGAGCAGGGGCTCTGTGCAGGCTGACGTGTTAATGAGGGGGCTCCTGACAGCCCAGAGACCTGACATGTCTATTTTCAGGAAACAGAACACCTGGTTCCCAGCCCCAGCCTGCTTCTCTGCACCATCTGCCCAGCCCCGGCCCAGCCCAGCCCGGTGGTGTTGGAGCCTGATAGATCGCCCTTCTGATATCTTTATTATCACTTTGAAAGAGCCACTGGGCTCCTGACCCACCATCCCTTCCTGGAGAAATGCTCCCCCAGGGCATTGCAATGTCAGCCAGGTTAGGAAGGTGACACCAGCAGCGGTTCCTGGCCAGAAGTCCCCCTGTCACTGGGATGTTGCCATAAATTACGCCAGCAAAGTCCCAGGAGTCACAGAGGCTATTTGTGCATCTCCTATGGAGGTCAGCTCTGGAGACACAGAAAATAAGGGCTTCCAAGAACAAGCAAGAAGTAGACTCCAAGGCTTTCCTCTCTACTTACACACACACACACACACACACACACACACACACACACACACACCAGAGTAGGGAATTAAAGATAAGACAAGAGAGGCAGAACTTGGTGATGGGAGATGCTGGGTGAGGTACTGAGTGCAGTGGTGGGCACTGGCCATGTCGTGGTCTGGGATGCTAAGTGTAATCTCCTTCTACATCCTTGGGCACCTTGGCCACCCAGAAATCAAAAATATTCCTCTAAATCAAACTGTATCTACAACTGAACATGCATGGACTTTTTTCTTTGTCATTATCCCCTACGCAATGCAGCATAACAGCTATTTACACAGAATTTTCCACATCATGATTTGCCGAACAATGCAGCAGAACAGCTATTTGCACAGCACTTATGTTGTATGAAGCATTAGGAGTAATCTAGTGGCAATTTAAAGTATAGTGGAAGAGGTGCACAGGTTGCAAACAAGCACTGCCCCATTTTATAGAAAGGGACTGAGCCTCTGCAGGTTCTGGTATCCAGAGTGGCCCTGGAACAGCCCCTGTGGATATGGAGGTCAGTGGTACACTTTGGGGGGCATCATAAGTGAAAAGAGACACTGACTCCCCCAATGTAGGCTCACTTCATTGTGTTGGGCATGAAAACTAAATGAGACTCAGTAGATGCTGGTGGAGTTTTAGTTAGATTCCCACCCTTTCAAATATATTTTCTCCACATCCACCAAAGCAGGTCTTTGCCTCAGAAGAGGAGCTGAGTCTCTGAGACTCACCATGGAGGTCATGGAACCAGAACCAGGATTATAGCATATCTTATTCTTGGGGGGCCACAGGTACTTCCTATGTCTCCCCAGAAGTTGCTTCTGAGTCTGCTTACCAGACAGAACTGCATATGAATAAATATGGAATGTACTCCCTACAGTACTCAATACAATCACTCATAGTTCACTATATCACATATTATGCTGTAATTCCTTACACCTCACCCATATCATATAATACGCATGATCCCTCTCTGTCCAAGTGTTCTGAATCTGAGGGCTCAGCCAACCTCAGACTAAAAATATTTTTAAATATTTGAATCTACACTAAACATGTACAGACTTTTTTTCCCCGTCCTTATTCCCTAGACAATACCCACCCAAAACAAAAGAAGAATTAAGATGTGTTTATGTACATAGACCAATCTGCATGAGGGATGAAATCATTCTGTACTACAAATATGTGCTAATAAAAATCAAGAATTGAAAAAACAAGACAGTTTCTTTCCTGGAATGCTCTTTCTCAAGTTCTTCACAGCGCTTGTGTAAGCCGGCTTTCTGTCAGTGTAACAAAATACCTGAGACAATCAACTTGAAGAAGATTAAAGGTTCATTTTGGCTCATGGTTTAGGAGGTTCCAGTCCCTAGCTGGCTGGCTGTGCTGCTGGAAAGGAACAAAAGGGAAGAGGCCAAGGTCCCACAGTGCCCTTCAGGACAGGTCCCCAGTGACCCTTAGGCCTCTTGAAAAAAATACATATATAGAATGAATATGTACAAACACATAGAAAGCATGATCATAGAGCTATCAGCACATGTTATGGCTTTAAGGAGATGTGTAGATTTTTTTAAATGATACTTGGTCATAGCACTTTCTCCCCACCTTAGGTCATTTATAACTCGAGAACTTGTTTTATGACATAAGATATAAATGATAGCAGTGTGTTCTGTTTCTCAAGCAACAGGAAACTGAGCTTTCCTGGGTAGACAGATGCAGCCACATTTACGTGTGTGTGGCCACCCAGCCACGGGCCACAGCAGGAGGCCAGATGCCTCTCCTTGTCCTCATGTCCAGGCAAGGGCCTGAGACCACGGGCATCTGCTCAGCCACTTGCTCACGTGTTCATGCCTTTCACCATCTGAGCTCCTGAGTGTGTCTGTTATCCCTGCACAGCCTCGGTGAGATGCAAGGACATGCCATCCCTGCACTTGGACTCTGTCCTTTTACAAAGGGAAGGTCAAACTGAAACAAAGACAGAATTGAAATAATTGCAGGGGGGAGTTAGAAAAATAAAATAAATCAAAGGCCAAGGTTGCTGTGGTAGAGAATGAGGAAGACAAAAGCATCCCTGAGCAGGTGACATTTGAGGTGTGACCTGCATCTTAAATTTCTCCCCAGTTCACATGTGTAAAGACTCAGTCCCCAGCTTGGCACTCCAGGGGGTGGTGGAGGAAACTTCGAGAGAACTAAGGGTCACTGGGGACCTGTCCTGAAGGGCACTGTGGGACCTTGGCCTCTTCCCTTTTGTTCCTTTCCAGCAGCACAGCCAGCCAGCTATGGACTGGAACCTCCTAAACCATGAGCCAAAACGAACCTTTAATCTTCTTCAAGTTGATTGTATTTTGTTACACTGTCAGAAAGCCGGCTTACACAAGAGCTGTGAAGAACTTGAGAAAGAGCATTCCAGGAAAGAGGGAAGCAGGTGCAAAGTCCCAGATACTAGACCAGCCCTACGTATGCAAGGATCCAAGAGAGGCTGAGGCAGATGGAAATGAGCTCAGGAAGTAGGGGGGCTGGAACAGAATGATGCAGGTTTTTGTCTGAGAGAACAAAGTCAGGATCTTATCTTTGTGTCTTTCACTCAAAAATTCCATTCCCTACTTTGGGCCTCAAATAGCCTTTGGGGCCCTAATTGACATCCTCTTATGGTTTCTATCTAGATGTCCCCTGAGAGCCTCCTGTACTCATAGGCTGGGCTTTGAGAAGTTGACTGAATTATGGGTCTTAGAGGTAAGCTATTTTTAAGGAGGTGACATCTGGTCAGAAAAAGAGGCTCACTAGGGGTATGGCTCAGAAGGGTCCTCTCCCTTCCCAGCTCCTCCCATTCCCTGGCTGATACGCCCTGAGCAGATTTTCCTCCACCATGCACTTTAGTCTACCTTGAAGCCAGCTGGCCATGGACCAAACTGTGAACCAAAATAAACTTCTCCCTCCTTGAGTTCTGTGTGTCAGCTATTTGACCCAGCAACGAAGGAAGCAACCAGGACAGATTTTGGTAGTGGAAAGGTGGGGCAGCTCTTGTGTTGCTATCTGATGATGTGGTTCAGCAGCCATTGGAAGTGGTTTGCAAGAGGAGATGGAAAAGGTATAGAGCTAGTTAAAGCCCAGGATGCTATGAGCCAAGCTTGATGGAAGATTCTGATTGGAGATCAGACCACCCAAATCTTCATGTGAAGGGATAGAGTAAAGACCAGGCTCGGGAGGTTTTGGTTGAGAGCAAGGACTCCATTGGTGCTTAGACTCAAGGCCAGGTATGTTGTGCTCTAGCAGGAAATGGGTCTTAATTTTGTTTGTGTCCTGAGACTTTGCAGACTAAGAGTAGCAGACTAATTAACTTAGCAAAGGAAATTTCAGGGCAGCTTCACATTCAGATTTTGGTATGAGTACTGTTGGAGACTTTCAGTGGATTAAGCACCTGCTTGGCAAGTGCAAGCACTCAGATTCAAACCCCAGCAGCACATGGCATGCCAGCCCTGCCCCCAGGCATGCCAAACCAGCCACTGAGACCAGGTGTGGGGGTGCACACCTGTAATTCCAGCTCTGGGGAGGCTGAAACAGGAGGATCACTGAGTTTGAGCTGAGTAGAAAGACCCTGTACCAAATACATTTATTAAAAATTTTTTTAAAAAGCAGATAGCACAGCAGGGTGATTTCAAAATTTCTGAGTTTCAAAAAGAAGGAAGTAAGGGCCAGGGAGATAGCTCAGTAAATAAGCGCTTGCCTGGCAAAGTCCTTAGTTCAATCTCCAGTACTGGGGGAGAGAAAAAAAAACAGGAAGGAAGCTCTTGTAAAGTGGAGGCTGTAAAGGTGCAGAAAAGGAGAGGTTTTATCCCTCCATTCCTTGCTTTGGTAATGGAAATTCTTATCCTGTGCTGTTGTAGTTTGGTGGCTTTTAACTTTTAAAAGGGAGGAAGAGCTCACAGCTAGTAGTTTGCCTTGAATCAGTCTCAGAGCACACCAGGCTTGGGCCTTTTAGTGATGCTGGAACTGTTAAAACATTGGTGTCCCTTAAAGAGGGAAAAAGTGACCAAGACACAAGCTGCGGGAGGACACCAAACCTCAGTTCCTAGTTCCCTGGCCTCCTACGTCCTCATCCAGTGCCCCGATTCTCCTCCATGCTTGCTCCAAGAGCAGCCAGGCTGAGTCCCCACCTGCACGGTAGAACTCTCCTCCTGGGCAAGCCTCTCTGGACAGTTTCAGGGGAAAAGACCTCTCCGTTAACAAACTGGAAGCTATTCCGCCTTCTCCCATCTTCTGGGCCCTGGCTCTCTCCAATGGTCCCCCAAATACAGGGCTGCCCCTGCTCCATCTTGACTCATATTGACAATTCAAGAGAAGCATCAAGTCAAGAAGTTAACTTTGCATGTGGGTTATATGAATAGAGATCCAATACTCATACTATAAGAGGTAACATTCTCCTCTAGCCTGGCTTGTCCTCCCATGCTGAACTCTAGGCCCTATCTGAAACATCCAAATAAATGCAGAGATAATGGTCAGGAGTGTGGGAGTTAAAGATGGAATCATCCTGCAAAGGAGAACGTGGTTAGAGTCATGCAGCCTGGAAAAGATTCAAATGATCCCAGTGCACACCTCTACTCTCCAGCACAAAGAGACCATGAAAAAATGAGGAGGAGAAGAAAAGTACATAGAAGTAAATTCAAACATGAAGCTGAGGCAGAAGGATCACAAGTTTGAGCCCAGTCTGGGCAATTTACCCACATAGCAAGACCCTGTCTCAAAATATTTTTTTGTAAAAGGCTATGTACGAAGCTCAATGCAAATGTCTTGGTTTCAATCCCCAGTCTCTTCTCTCTTTCTCTCTCTCTCTCTCTCTCTCTCTCTCTCTCTCTCTCTCTCTCTCATACACATAACAGATAAACTTTCGTACAATCAAAGTGTGTAACAAAGAAGGTGGCAGACAGGACCAATTTCCCCACAAGCCCCAAAAGCAGTCTGCTAGCCTCATATCCAGCAGAGGGTGGGAAGAGTGGAAAGCCACTGAAGATCTTCACACTGGAACCCTTCAGTCTTCCTGAGCCATGGGAAAGACAGCATCTCCCAGGTGCTCACCATTCTGCCAGCTGCCCTTTGTGCTTAGGCAGGCAGATAAGAGCTTTATTCTTTGGAATCAGTGACAAGAGAGGCCAAGGACATCAGGAGACAGCAGGCAGGAAGCATGCCTTCACTGTCATGCAGCACAAGCCCCAGTGATGTGGCTATCCTCTGTCCACACCCCACCAACATCAGCAGGACAGCTTCCAAGCAAGAAAGTGAGGACCCCTCACTGGAAAACCTGAATGAGCTCAGCGAAAGCCCGCCTGATCTCAGAAATGGGACAAGAGGCAGCACCAACGGCTCTGTTGTCTTCAGCTGTGGTCATGATTCAGGCAAGTCCATTCTTGGTGGAGGCTACCTGTGTGAAACAGAGAACAGAGAAGGCCTGCGTTGGTCACACACCCAGGCCAACCCCAAATCTATGGGCAGCTGTGGAACACACAAAATGTCCCAGAAGTTAAAGCTGAAACCAACTTGGAAACATCCTGGGTTTGTACACCCTCTGTTACACACGCACGCACGTGTGCGCGCGCGCACACACACACACACACACACACGCACCCCTGCTGAAGACAGAAGCTGTATTTTGCAAAGTATCCAAGCACACTATCCATCCAATCACTGCATGACCTTTAAGCCAGCCAGACACACGGATGACCGCTGGAAGTAAGATTTAAAAGTAAAACAAGAAAATCTTGAGCACAGACAACACTGTGTAGGGGCCATAGATTTCATGCTTTAGCCAGAAAAGTTACCAAGCAGAAAAGCAAATGAAATATCAACTACAATTGTCAAGGTGAAAAAAGTCAGACCACAGAGTGCTGTCCTTTGGACCTGGAATGTCCCCAAAAGATCCCTAGAGTGACTGCTGAGAAGATGAAAAACTTTAAGAATTGGGGCCTATTGGGAAGATTTTAGTCATTTTGGGGGACTCCTGTGAAGGAAGCAGTGGGATTCCAGGCCTTCTTCTTCTTCTTCTTCTTCTTCTTCTTGCATCTGTCTGGGCCACGAAATGAAGGGCTGTGGTCAGCCACACTTTCTCCACCATCACCTCTGCTTCACGGCAAGACCTGAGGACACCAGGCCAATGGACTACAGGTTCGAACCACCACAGCTGGGAGCCAAAATAAATCTCCTCTCTTTCTAAGAGGTAATTACCTCAAGTTATTTTTAAAGATGGCTAACACAGGGACTGGTGAGATGGCTCAGTGGTCTAAAGCACCTACTTAGAACAAGCTTAGCAAAGCACAGGGACCGCGGTTCAATCCCCCAGCACCACATGCCAGCCAGCCCCGCCCCCTGGTGGGCTGAGCTGGCCACACACACACACACACACACACACACACATAAATAAATAAAATTTTTAAAAAAGATGGCTAACACAGAGATACTGTAATATATTATCTAAAAAGTCCAAAATTAGCAAAATCATGACACATAAAATAGTAAAATGTGACCCATACTTAGGAAAACAGTGCTCAGTGTTTCATGCTGAGAGCCTCTAATAGTGGAGTTGGCAGAGAAATAGTACCAAAAAAAAAAAAAAAACTGTTATGAAATTGTCAGCTAAATAACATAAAGACATAGTCAAAGAACGAGAGGAAAGTATGGCAGTAATGAATTAGCAAAAGTACATTTAGAGGAGATACAAATTTCTTTTAAAAAAATACGAAATGAGGGCCAGCAAGATAGCTCAGTGGACTAAAGCTCCTGCTTAGGCAAGCTTGGGCAAGCGCAGAGACCACAGTTCAATTCCCAGTACCACATGCCACACCAGCCCCACCTCTAGGGTGAGCCGAGCCAGCCAGAGTTGGGGCATGGTGGCCCATGCCTATAATCCCAATGCTAGGGAGTATGAAAGCAAGGGGATCACCGCAAGTCCAAGCTGCGTAGTAAGACCCTTCAACAACTAAATGCATTAAAATATGAAATGAAATTCTAGAGTTGAGTAGTACAATTGCTGAAATGCAAAGAAAATTCACTGGAAGAGTTCAACAGTAGATTTGAGGTAGCAGAGGAAAGTATCAGTAAACTTGAGGATGTAGTGAGAAATTGTCCAAACTGAAGACTGAGAGTAAACAAGACTGAAGAAAAATGCAGCAAGCCTTAGAGACCTGTGGTAGGTGATGAGAATTCCAAAAGGTGCACAGAAAATGAAGGAAAAAAAGGATTTTGAAAATGTAATGGATCACAGAGAGCAAAATGATCAAGCAATGGCCGTGACTCATCCTCATGTCTGACACTGACAAAAAGATGTACAAAGGGTGGTACAGGGCTGCAGGATAAATCCTGAGAGTACTTGGCTGACCTTATCAGATACAAAAGTTACATTTCTTGTTATATAGGTCTTGCTATATCTTGGTCTTAACCATCCAGCAGAAAAGTATAAAAACAAGGTATATAAAGTAAAGCCATATTAATACAATGAG
>NW_004524926.1:206238-228962 GCF_000260255.1 Octodon degus
CCATATTAATACAATGAGCTGTAAAAGGCTCAAGTCAGTAACTTCTGAGAATAACCCACTAATATTATAAACTGCTAGACAGTGTTAGATTGTTTAGTTGAATTCAAACACCTATAGTATTTAGATAACAATAGAATATTCACCTCTGACAGGACAAAAAAAAGATACAAAAGAAAGATCATCTTGTATTTATATATACAAAATAGTTAGGATAGGTTTACAGCTACCTTTGCTTAATTCAATGAGAAGAAAGAGGTGTATTAACAGTGTTTGGACAGAATATCCTGTCTGCTTCTTGTGCTATGGATAACCACTAAGAAGATAACAATGTACAATGTATTGATTATCAAAACTGTCCTATTAATCAGCTGTGAAAGTATCTCATTTATATTTATTTCTCAATAAAAAATAAAATAAAATAAAAAAACAAAAAAGAAAATGTAATGGTCAAAATCTCCTGATAACAAAATTTTATACTATACATTCAAGAAGCTCAACAACCTACCCCATTGGAAACACACAGAGATCCACAGACAAGTACTTTAAAAACACTTAAAGTAAAGGAAAAATTAAACTCTTAAAAATAGGAAGAGAAAAAAGATTTTGTTTAGAGGAACATCAGTAAGGTAATGCTTGACTTCACCTCAGGAACACTGGAGACCTTCAGGCAGTGGGAGGCCACACCCAGGTGATAAAAGGAAAATCTCAGTACCCAAAATTTCTATACCCAGCAAAACTACCCACCAAAACTAAAGTGAAATAGAATATCCCACATAAACATTGCTGTTGACATGCCTTAAATGAAGTTCTGTGAAAGCCTTCCCAGCTGAAAGAAAATGACTCCAGAGAGTGAAGTCCACAGGAAGATGTGACAAACATCAGAAGAAATAAATATCTGACTTAAAAGACTATAATATATATTCCTCATTTCCTCTTTTAACATCTGTAAAATACATAATAAAGCACAAGGCAATCATTATAACACTATGTTTGGCTAATAACATATACAAAATGTTAAATATCAATGTAAAATACATAGAAAATTTTGCCAAAACTATACATAAAATATATGGAAAGGAAATTAAAAAATAGGTATGCTGTGTGAAATTTAAATACTTTAACAATCTTAGAGATTAATTAGAAGGAAACTATGATGTTAAGAGGCATGCTAAAATATATAGGCAGCTAATGAGGTCCTCAAAATATCTGAAGCAAAAACTGTCATAAAGAAAAAATAGATCACTTAATAAGAAGAGTTGGGGAAAAAACTCATTAATGTTTTTAGGATGCTAGATGGGCCTGACCTATTAGAAAGAGGTAACAATCAAAAGCACATTTGTTTCCAACAGTAGAGTCCTATAATATACAGAGAAAAGTGGACCAAAGTAAAGAGCAAGATGACCATGCAACAATAATACTGGAGTTAAAGCTCTTATTTTCATTTATAGATAGATCTAGCAAGAAGATGAACAGTAGAAGACCTGAATATCCTACAGGCCAACACTCCACTTCACCACTGCAGAATATTCCCCCCAAGGCCAGATGTCACGTTCCTCAGGACACACCCCACATTAGGTTGCAAAACATGTCTCAATACATTTTAAACACTGAAATCACACAATGTGTGTTCTCCCATCACAAAAAATTAAATTAGAAATCAACAAGATAGCAATCTGGAGGACATGCACACACATATACCCACCGACCCACCCACCTACACACACACACACACACACACACACACACACACACACACCTGTCCTGAAATTAAAATACCACACTTTCTAAATAAACCAATTAGCCAAAGAAGTAACAAAGAAAGTTAGAAAATATTTTCTAACTTTGGATTTCTAAAACTATAAGATTTATTGGAGAGAGATAAACTAATTCTTAGCTGGTTTAAACATTTAAAGTTTTGGGGCTGGGGATTTGGCTCAGCAGTGAAATGCTTGCTTAGCAAGCTAGAAGCCTTGGGTTCAGTCCTTGGCACCAAAAATAAACAAACAAACAAATAAATAAATAAAAACCTCCCCTAAACATTTAAAGTTTTAAACACTGTATTAGAAAAGTCTCAAATCAATAATCTGCTTTCATCTTACAAAATAAATGAAGAGCATACCAAATACAAAGAAGAAAAGCAATAATACACGTGAGAACAGAAATAAACTGATGGCAATCACCTGGCAAAAATCAATGAATCCAAGAGTTGGTATTTTGAAAAAACTTAACTAAATCAACAACCCTTCAGCTAGACTGACCAGGAAAAAAACGATGGATGACCAGAATCAGAAATGAAATGGAACATCCCCTCTCCCTCTGAAATAATTAAGCAGACTATAAGGAAATACTGTCAACAGCTTCATGCCACTAAATTAGACAGCTTAGGGAAAACGGACAAATTACCACCAGGCACAAATCACCAAAAGGAAATATAAATAAAACTACTATATATATATATATATATATATATATATATATTTAAAATAAATAACAGAAACAGCACCAAAGTCAGGAGGAGAATTTGAATTCAAGCATACAGCATGCCTAAGTCTTTGCATTATTCATGAAGGAACAATGAACCAGTTAATATTAGACCTTGACAAGGATTCATTTTTTTTCAAACAGAATCTCCAAGGTAACCACCGAAAGGATGGTAAAACTGTCCATAAATTAAAAGCCCACAGAGGAAAGTTGAATAATAAACAACAAACAAATATAAAAGTGTCATCATAGAAGAGAATAAGAGAAATGGCACCCACTGGACAAGTAAAAAACACTTCCTAAGATGTTAATTTTAAATGCAAATACAGCAACAATTACATTTTGAAAATGTAAATTGGCTGAAAACCCTCCAATTATAAGAAAAGCTGCACATGATGGCACCCACCTGGAATCCCAGCATTCTTGGAGGCTGAACAGAAGGATCCCAAGCTTAAATTCAGGCTGCAATTGAGCTACTTACTCAGATCCTGTCTCAAAATAACAAAACTTCAAAAGGCGATGGCAGTCTGAAGCTCAGTGCGAAGGCTCTGGGTTCATCAGTACTTGGGAAAAAATGTAGAATTGGATTTTTTTAAGCTATAACTGTATAACTACATGCTGTCTGCAAAAGTTACCTGTAATGCAAAAGAGCATAGACATCTACAGCCTCGCAGTCCTGAACATGCCCAACTCTGGCTGATCTAAGAGGACACTTTTTTTTTTTTTTTTTTAGTAGAGGGTCTGCAGGGTCCCACTACATAGATTGGACTCATAGTGATCCTTCTATTTTCAGCCTCCTAACAGCTAGGATTACAGGCACACACCGCCATTCCCACTCTCAATCGCTGTCTCAGGGGACCCTGGGGGCAGGATCAGCACGGCACGCTGAGTATCGAACCCCAGTCCCTGTGTCTGCCTAAGCAGCTGAGCTACCTAGCTGGCCCTCAGAGGACAAATTTAAGGATGGTATATGCACAGACATACAAATAATGAAACCAAAAGTCACTATGCACAGGGATCTTAATATCAGGCAAAGTAGACATTAAACCAAGAAAGTATTAGCAGAGATACAAAGTAATGCATGTTATCTTCCCACAAGATGCAATTTACCAGGAGTATGTAGCAATCCTCCATTTGGATACACCTAATAACCTGGCCTCAAAATTACATCAGGCAAAAAAAAAAGAGCTACAAAGTGCAAAGATAAATCCCTAATCATATTTACAAGTTATGAATCTGTTAAAGAGCAAAAAGACCAAAAAAAAAAAAGCACTAAACATAAATAAGATGTTTTTCAAATTGTTGGGCAGACTTCACTTAACCCTGACTGCATCTGCAAGTATAAAATGTTTCCTCTTTTCAAGTATACATGGAGTATTCATGAAAAAAATTGATTATATTTTAGGCTTGGCAAGTTTTAAAACATATCAAAGATTTGAAAGCACCGGCAGTGCAGTCTATGACTGCAGTAAAATTAGGTGGAAATCAATAACTTTAGAAGAATTTTTTAATTTATTCCTTAATTTTATCAGGAATCTTCATTTATTGGAAATTATGGTATCTACAGTTCCAAAGAACCAATGGGTTAAAGAATCCCAGTGAAAAGTATAAATAGTTTAACTGAAAAGTCTGAGGCTATTACATATCAAAATTATTTTTTGAAACAAGATCTTACTATGTAGTACAGGCTGGTCTTGAACTCACTATGCAGCTCAGGCAGGTGTCAGCTTCCCAAGTGATGGGAATACAGAGGTGACTCACTATGTTTGCCTGAATAACAAAACTGACAGAAGCTAATGCAGGGCCAGGGAGGTAGCTCAGCAGCACACCCGCCTGACTGCAAGGTCCCAAGTTTAAACCCCAGTACCACAAAAAAGAAAAGAAAAGAAAAAAGAAAAAAAGCTAATGCAATGATCAAAGATCAATATAAGATTTTCTATATTCAAAAAAAGAAAGCCTGAAAAGAAATTAATAAAGCATTATAAGAAAGCAGAAAAAATAACAAAACAAAGTAGGAGTAGAAAAATAATATACAGAATATATAAGACATGAATTGCTGAGGGTGTGGCAATGGTAAGACTTGCCTAAGGCATAGGAGGCTCTGGGTTCAACCTGAGCGTTTCAAAAAGAAATTGCAAGAGAAAATATAACAAAAAAGATCAAAAAATGCCAGAAGTTTATCTTTTTGATAAAAATGTCTGAACAGTTTAAGGGTAGAAAGATCAAACCTCAGCAAAACAAAGAACTTATATGGCAAACACCCATCAATATCATCTTGAATGATGAAAAAGGCTGAAAGTATTTCCATCACAAATCAGTCTAGTGTGCCTTTGCTCAATTCGGATGGAAATCGTGAGCTGGCAAGGTGCAGCTCAGCTAGCATCTGGATATCACCAGATGACACCAGCTAACTCTAGCCATCCACAGTTCACACAGACAGCTGCTGGTCTCTGCTGATGCTGACAATCACAATCTGCTGCACGCCATAGACCAACTCTACTGGATGCTGGTCTCCACTGCTGCTGGCCATCACCTCCCAGGGCCACTTGTACCTAAGAAGTGGCTCAGGAACGCCACTTATATAGCAGCTTACAGGCCTGTTCTCCGTGAGGGTGAAGACCGAAAACTTGCTGTGAATATTGGATATGCAAATGAAGCGTGCAGAGCCCTCTCCTCCTGGTCTCCGTCACTCTTGGGCTGCTCTCCCTCCTTCAAAAAGACAGCGGCATTGGCCGAAGTGTGTGGAGTGGGGAAGGAGTTCCACACTGCCTGGCTGTCTGCGCTAGTGTTGGGGTGGAAATGGCAGTCTGACAGCGAGGGAGGACACTAAAGCGATCCGTCTCGGCCCATCGCGCTGCAAGGGGACCAATGAGAAGTGAGAGGAAGGGCAGACGACCATTGAGCACTCCACCTGACACAAGAAAATGGGAAAATCAGGTGCTGCCCAGCTGTCTCAGGTCTACCCAGGTCAGGAACAAGACAAGGAGGTCTATGCGTACCTGCCCTTATACCCTACAGTAAGAGCAGTTATAGCCAGAGCAACTGGGTAGGACTGAGAAACGAGATCCAAATGGGGAAACGGGAAATGAAAGTGTTCCTGTTTGAAGGAGAGATGATCCTACACACAAAACAAGTAAAGATTCCATTAAGAGACCCTTCAGATTAAACTGAATTTAGTAACGTAACAGAATACAAAATCAACATAAAAGTCAGTAGCTTTCCTATACACTAAAAACAATTTTTCTAAGAACAAGATAATAAAAGTAGTCTCATACACACACACAAAAAAAAAAAAAAAAAAATCTTGCCCCAGAAAGTGTAAATTACAAAACAGTGATGAATGAAATCAAAGAGGACACAGAAAGAAGGATCTCCTATCTTCATGAATCGGAAGTTAATATTGGGAGAATTATCCATATGACCCAAAGCAATCTAATGGTCCAATGTAATTCTTATCAAAATACAAATGACATTCTTCACAGAAATAGAAAAAAAAAATCCTAAGCTCCGTATGGAAGCTTAGAAGGAAAATACCCCAAGAAATATTGAGCACAAAGAGCAAAGCTAATGGCATCACAATGCCTAATTTCAAAATATATGTATGACAGAGCCGCAATAACCAGAGAACCATGGTGTCGACCTTAAAAGACACATAAACCAGTGATACCAAATAGAGATTCCAGAAATAACCCCTCCACAACCAACAACACTCAAAAAAGGTGTCAAAAACACACTAGAGAAAGGACAGTCTCTTTGAAAAAAAGAACTAAGAAAACTGACTATCCACATGCAAAAGATTGAGACTTGGTCCCTGTCTCAACCTATAGAAAAATCAACTCACAGGGGCTGGGGAGATAGCTCAGTGGAATAAGTTCTTCTCTGGTGAGCACAAGGGCCTGAGTTCAACCCCCGGTTCCACAAAAAAAAAGAAAAAGAAAAATCAACTCAATCTGATAATCTGAACAATGAATTTGAAGACAACAATATGCTATATAACAGCCATTGTTGAATTCCTATTATTTTATTTAGTGAAATCCTGTATCTTTTCTAATGGGTTTTATTTTTTACTGTTTTTTATTCTCTTTAAAAAAAATAAGCAAACAAATAAATAAAAATCAACTCAAGTATATCAAAGACCTTAATACAAGACCTGAAGCCCTGGCCAAATAGCTCAGAGGATTAAAGCGCCAGCTTGGGCAGGTGCAGAGGCTGGGGATTCAATCCCCAGCCTGCCATGCTGGCCCCACCCCCAGAGCACACTGACACAGCGATTGAGACTGGGCGTGGTGGTGCATGCCTCTAATCCCAGCGCTTGGGCGCTGAAAACAGGAGGATCATAGTGAGTCTGCTCTGTGTAGTGAGACCCTGAAGACCCTGTACTAAACACATTTTAAAAAAGACCTGAAACTCCTGAATTATTAGAGGAAAATGTGGGGAAAGCAATTCAAGAAGTGGTATAGATAGCTGAGTGCAGTGGTGCATGCCTATAATCCCAGCACTCAGGAGGCTGAAACAGAAGGATTGCTTCAAGTTCAAGAACAGCCTGGGCTACATAGTGAGTTTAAGCCCAGTGGTGGCGCACACCTGTAATCCCAGAGCTGGGGAGACTGAAAGCAGGAGGATCACTACAGGTCTGAGCTGTGTAGTGAGACCCTGTACCAAATATATTTTTAAAAAAAGATTGGTGCAATAATTTCCTGGTAGGACTCCACAAGCATAGGAAACAAAACAAAAATTAACAAATGAAATGACCATCAAACTTGAAATTTCCACACAAACAATCAACAGAGTGAAGAGAAATCACCTACAGAATATGAGCAAATATCTGCCAGGTACTCACCCAACAGAGGGTTAATGTCTAGAACAGATAAAGGACTCAAAGCTCTTAACAATAAAAAGAAGTAATCTAATTTAAAAATGAACCCATGTTCTGACCTTCTCAAAATAATTACAAATTGTCAATAAATATATGAAAAAAATGCTCAATATCATTATCCATCAGGGTATTCCAAATCAAAACTATAGTGAGATATTATCTCACCCTAGGCTATTATAAACACACACACACACATACACGCACACAGATACTGGTAAGGATGTGAACAAAAAGGAACTCACAATAGTGGAAATGTAAATTAGCACAGCCACTATATAAAACAACACAGAGGCATCTCAAAAACCCTAAAAATGAGGGGCCGGGGAGATGGCTCAGTAGAATAACCGTTTCCCTAGCAAGCTCGAGGGCCTGAGTTCAATCCCTGGTTCTGGAAAAAAAAAAAAAAAACTAAACTAAAAATGGGATTACTATATGATCCAGTTGTCCCTCTCCTGCCTGTATAGCCAGAGGAAATGAAGGCAGCACACCAAAAAGAAGCCTGCGTGTCTGTATTGAGTGTAACACTATTCTCAGTAGTAGAATACAAAATCAGGCTAGGTTTCCATCAACCAAGGCACTCCTTAGTTGATAAAGAACACATGGTATATATACAAAGGGGTATCATTCAGCTATAAAAGAGAAGAAAATCCTGTCAGTTGCGTCAAAATGGATGGAACTGGAGGACATTATAAGAAGTGAAATAACCCAAACAGAACAACAAATACTACATGGTTTCTCTCCTATATTAAAACTAAAAACAAAAATGCTTACCTCACTAAATAGGACTAGATTAAATAACTCAATCAAAAAACAGCAATTCCAAAACTGAACTAAAAAAATAGAAACAAAAAAAGAAAACATAGTCCAACACTGTGGCACATGCCTGTAGTCTCAGCACTCTGAGACTCTGACACTCTGAGAGACTAAGGCAGGAGTATTACAAGTTCAAACTCAACCTGGGCAACTTAGGAACCTAGTGATATCCTGACTCCAAACAAACAACACAGAAACAGTTGAGGTCATAGCTCTGTGCAAGGGCCCTGAGTTCAAGTCCCAACATCCTCCCCAAAAACAAAGACAAAAATGAAAACAGGATCCAATAAACACACTTAAAATTTAAAGACACAAAAGGACGGAAAAGTTGTATCATGCAAACAGCAATGATAAAGCTGTAGCGGCTGCATGAATATCAGATAAATCAGAATTTAAAACAAAAAAAGTTACTAGGTTAAAAAGGGATACAGATATAGTTCAGTGTTAGAGCACTTGCTTAGCATATACCAGGTCCTGAATTCAGCAATTAATTAATTAATTAAAACACAATAAAAAGGGTCAATCCATCAAGAAGATATAACAATCATAAACATATGTGCACCTAACAACAGAGTCCCAAAGGCCAAGGGTGGGGTTGATAAAATTGAAGGGGAAAAAGATAATTCAACAGCATCAAATACATCAACAACATCAAAGCTGGGGAGATTGCTCAGCTGTCTATGCACTTGCCTGGAAAGTCCAATGTCCCAAGTTGGGTTCCCGGTACCACATGCCACGCCAGCACCAGTGTGCCAGGCAAGCCACTGAAACCAGGTGTGGTGGCACACACCTGTAGTCCCAACACTAGGGAGGCTGACACAGGAGGATCACTACAAGTCTGAACTGCATAGCAAGTTCCTGCAATAAATAAATGAATACATAAATAAAATGTGAAAAGAAAAAAAAAAGAAATGAAAGAGAAGACAGTACTATCAACCTGAAGAAATAAACAGAATACTCTAAGCCACTGCTTGGCAAAAACTGAGATAATCTAGATGAAGGACTAGGTTTTCAGTAGGGGAGGAGGTGGAGGAGGAACAGAGGGTAGGAATGTTTATTCCCAAATAAAGCCCTCTGCCATTATGCCAGGCACTGCAGACAGGGCCCTGGAAGCCTGAGGTCTTGCCTAGGGTCTGGTACCACTATCCGGGTCATTTTAAGTCCTTCCTCTCTTTCCGAGCCCCTGTTTGCCGTTCTTTACAGTGCTTAGGAGGCTGGGTTATATGAGATTTCCCCCTGAAGTGTGAGTTTAGACTGCTGCCAGGGCCGCAACGATGCCTTATGCACACTGAATTCCATTCAAGGAAAAGCTACGTCCTGTCCAAACCTTTGCAGTCTGGTGGTCTCTTCCCTGCGAAAGCGCAGGCGGGGTGTGTGCCATTTCCTTCTCACATTCACGCATCTCTCTAGCACAAAGAGAGAGAAAATGCTGAGCATGCTGCCTTGCAGTCGACAAGACCCCACTGGAAATCAGCAGCCTCGCCCGTCTCCATGCATTTATTGTCATAGTCACCTTCTGTTTAAGAAGCGTTTTCTTTTCTCTAAAATCACTTATATAGAAAAGTTGATTTAAAAATAATATTAAATGAAAAAGCTTGTCTCAGGAAGCGTGGATTGCATGTTACAAAGTATTGTTAAATCAGGAAAAGACAGCACCTATATGAAGTTCACCTTTGTGGATGTGGAATATTAGTCATGGCTGTGTGGCAGGGCTGGGGAGGGCAGGTTCTCCCCAAAGTGCTAATTAGGCTTTTTTGATTTTTGAAGCATGTGAACACAGCTCAGATACAAAGAAAAATTAAATGAAAAAATAAATTTAAAATTAAGACAAGCGTGAAATAAATTATAGCAATGCTTACTCAGAAAGCAAATATCTCAGTAGTGGCGCCCAAGTGACTGAAGCTGGGGAGACTTGAGATTGTCCGAGGGCTGCAGTCCACCATGGCATGGGGCTTAGTGGGCACCGAGCCAGCTCCCCACCTCCTGGCATCAGCCTGGTTCCCAGAAGGCACCTGGACACGGGTCCCCTACCACATGGGGCTCCCATCCAAGTACAGTGTCCTGTCTGTTCTCAAGACCATTCGGGCCAGGCCTGTCCATGGTGGACACTCCCTCTCGGCCCCAGGGGTCCCCGCCTGCCACGCAGCCTCGGGTTCTGGGCAAAGATGTCAGCCAAGAGATGTGGAGCTGGCTGGACACATGAGAGGACCCACATCCAGGGCAGGCTGCCACTCCTTTTGGAGTCCTTTCTCATGATCACCCTAAGAAAAGAATAAACACGCCATGGCTCCTGCTCTGTACCCCACATCACCTGACACCTTTGTATAACTCAATCCTCCCATCCACAGTACCCTGGAGGGAGGAAGCCCCTGCCCTCCTCCTTTGTCCATATCCCAGGGGAGCGCACTGAAGTGGGGTAAATGGCAAGCCCTCAGCTAGGTGTGGATGTCTGAGATGTCTGTAATCCCAAAACTCAGGTGGCTGAGGCAGGAGGGTCACAGTGAGTTCCAGGACAACCTGGGCTATATAGCAAGACCCGTCTCCAAAAACAACAAAAAGGAACAGAAAGAAACTGAACTGAACTGGGGAAGGAAAGA
Organism: Octodon degus; assembly: GCF_000260255.1. Classification (NCBI taxonomy): domain Eukaryota; kingdom Metazoa; phylum Chordata; class Mammalia; order Rodentia; family Octodontidae; genus Octodon; species Octodon degus. Next base: position 217,006 of record NW_004524926.1, read on the forward strand.
AGTGGAACCGAAGAAAAGGGGAGGAGGAATGGAAAGGCATGCACAGAAATAAAGGGAAGGAAAATAACAGATTGAAACAGAATTTGAACTGGGAAACAGAACAGAAAGGAGAGGAGAGTCAGGCCCGAATGTCCTACAATTAGTTGGACTTGGGTTGGGTTTCACCTGGAGCCTCCGTTTTTCCATCTGTAAGCAGGGTTCCCAGCACAGCCTCTGTAGATCTGCAGCCTGGGTTAGATGGAACCTTACTCTTCTTGTGCCTCGGGGCACCATCTGGCATCCAGAGCAGGGGTCACTGAGGAGTACCCCAGCCGACTTCAGGCAGTACCATGAGAGCTGTGCTGCTTGGTACCCACACTCTGGGGAGCTGCTCACTGAGCCCCTGCTCCTCTTGAGGGTCTTATTTAGGGGGCAGGGAGAGTACACTAACCCTACTTTAAAGCAGTAAGTGAAGAAATAGTGAATCAGGGAGAGACCACAGCCTCCAAACTGTGTCCCTCTGCTCTTTTGGACAGGATGCAGCACCCAGTCCTGTAAGCACAGCCTGACCCCTGTCTCCCACAGGCGCTGTCCCTCACAAGGGCCAGGATCCTGACTGTAATTCACAGAGACTTTTCTCTGCCTACACATGGCTCTCCCGGGCCCAGCAATCCCATTCTGTCTCTGGCTATTACCTTCTTCCTTGTATTGGTCCTTGCCCAGGGACAAGACAGACCCCATATTTCCACTGTGACACCTCTGGCTGCCGACTCAGACTTTCCCCTTTTTGTCTCGGGGCTATCCAATATTCCTCCTGCTTCTCTGCCTTGGGGGCTCCTATGCATCTTCAAAGACCAGGTCAAAACGCCTCAACAGAAAGGCCTTCCCTTGTCCTCTGTCAAAGGTATCCATGTCCTTTCCTGGGCTCCCCTCACTGTTCTGAGATCAACCATTAACCCGCTTTCCGACCCAAGTAGCATCTCCTGATCCCTGTGCCTCAGCTTCTTCATCTCTAAAGTGGGAGTGAAACTACGAGTTCTGCCTTTGAGGGCTGTTTGAGATGTACGGGAGACCGTGTGTGTAGTGTTCAGCAGCACACTCAGCACTCGGTATGCACAAAGCTTGTTTTGTGTAATTTATGAGCTGTTATCATAATCACTCTTATTCACCTTCCCAGCTGATGGTTTTTCTTCTTCCCTCATGAATTAGGGAACATTTTTAAGGGTGGAGGTTGAGGCTGAGGGCCCTCTCAGGATTCTCAGCTTACAGAAGTGGGATGGGCAGAAAAGAATGAATGAATAAGCAGCTCTCTGGCCTCCCTTTGAAGGGACATCGCTACCCAGGCCACTGTACCGTGGGATTCTGCACATTCTTCCAAAGCCAGACTCATCCCAGAGTTCTTTCTGATGCCTGCACTTCCAGTCAGGAAAGTTGGCATTATCAATTATCTATTGTTGAGCAGCAAACGCCCCCCTTAGCAGCCAGAGGTGATTTGTTAGTTTCTTCTGCTCCATGAGTTGGCAGATGAGAGTCCTGGGCTGGTCTTTAAGGAATCCATTCATGAAGCACCTCTCAGCTGAGCCAGGTTCCAGAGGCGATGGCTGGGGGCTTTAGCCTGGCCTCTCAGCTCCCCTGCAGGTGGCCTAGCACCTTGAGAGAACAGAAGCAAGGTGCCTGGCTGAGGAACAGGTATTGCCACCCCCTCTGCCACTTTCCATTAGCCAGAAGAAGTCCTGTAACCATGGGGAGAAAAATTAACCCCTTCTCTGGGACAGAAGAGGGGACAAGTCATTGACTCATTCATTCAGTAGCAGTCTCTGGGTGCTGGACCCTGGGTATATGGCAGTAAACAGCACAGGCACAGACTCCTAGAGCTCATGGCCCAGAGAGAAAGGAGAGACTGTGGAGGTCTATACCGAGAAAGAAAAGAACCCCCACCACCAAACTTGCAGTCCCTTTGGACCTTGGCTCACAAGGTACAAGGCTAAAAGGAACGTCCTAGTGCTTTTGGACTGAGACAGAAAAGCTGAGACCCTTATATAGATGGGGAGACTGAGGCAGAGAGGCTTAGCCTAGGAAAGGCTGTTGGGTCAGAATTTGGAGGAGGGAGGATGCAATGTGTGTGCAATGCTTCAGACACAGACAAAGGCCACCTGGTCCCCGCTGTTTGGACAGATGGCAATCTCTGGGCTGTGGCCGAGGTTAATGTGATTCCCATTGTCTGAGAGCAGGATGCACCCAGTAGTAACAGGATCCCTGCCACCCAGGCTGCTCTCTGGCATCGAAGCCTGGAGCTCCACAGAATGGGAAGGCAGGGGGGGTCCAAGAACCAGATTTACCCCACTTCCTCAGCGTCCCGTGCCACTCACTTTTCATGGGTGGGGAAACTGAGGCTCAGAGAGGTACCAAGGGCAAAAGGAGGAGGTATCCCAGGATGCCACCAAGAAAAACAAGATTTTGATACACAAGAGATCAAGTTGCTCTCTGTAGAAATGCCTTGGGGGGGCGGTATTGTAGATTGAACCTACGGGCTTTGCACTGAGCTACATCCCCAGCCCTTTTTATTTGGAGAAATGATCTCACTAAGTTGCTCAATCTGCACTAGAAATTGTGATCCTCCTGCCCAGGTCTCCCAGAGTGCTGGGGTTACAGGCGTGAACCATCACACCCAGCTAAAATGCCATTTTTCATGTGTTGTTGTTGGCCCATTTCTCAGATAAAGAAACTGTGTCCAAGAGGTTCAGGGAATTGGCAGTTGGCAGACAGGAAGAAAAACCTGAAGTGGCTGACTCCAGAGCCCCACCCACCTGTCCTTCCATCCCCAGCTTGGCTGCCATGGACAGGATGCAGACCAACCCCTGCCTCCCAGGTTTCTGCTTTCTCTGTGAGGCCCAAGAGGACCCCTGTCCTCAGGGCCTACAAACAGGGCTGAAGCAGAAGCACTGGACAGGGGGCTGGGAATTCAGTCAGGACCCCACATCATACCAGGGTCAAAGCCAGACAGGTATGCAGCACCCTCACTGTGTATGGCTGGGGAGCTCAGTATGAGCCCAGCACTGGCCTCTGCCCATTCCCTGGGAGCTGGGGTCCCACAATGCAGACAGTGGCCTGGGCTGTGCAGGCTTCAGTGGCTGGATGCCTGGGGAAATCCTTCCACTTAGCAACTGTCTGCCCTGAGGTGTGGACCTCTGCCCCTGGTTCCCGTCTGAAGACTGGAGCTAAAAGAAGGGATGCAATCAGCACCAGACAGGGACTGTTGATCTTATTCGACTTTTGGGGATTGAATCAGTGGCATGGCACCCCAGACATGGGTGTGGCCCAGTAGGGTGAGGTGAGGGAGTCCCCTGGAGCAGATGGCCCAGGGCCTTGGGCTGGCAGGAATTACCATCACAAACAGAGTAATGAGCCCACACTCACCAGCTCCACAGTACACAATCAGCCCAGGTGCCCAGGGGAGGCTCAACCCGCCTGACATTTGAATATGAAAAGAACAAAAAACAAAACAGCTCTTAGCTCTCAGAGTGGGGCAGCAAGGAGGGTGCTGTGCACAACCAGGCTGGGTGTCAAGGACACACATATGCACATACACACACACACACACACACACACACACACTCACACCAATATGTCAACACAGCCATGAAATACACATGTACACAAAGCAAACATGTGCATACACACCCATGATTGTGGCCCACAAAGCATAATTCCATTTTGCCTTCCTATTTGCACAGTACCTGTCCTAAGTCAATGGAATAACTCACTCAGTTCCTTCCCTCAGATGTTCCAGAAAGCTTTTAAAAGATTTTTTTAATCTCTCAAATTTTAGGGGCCGGAGAGATGGCTTAGTGGAATAAGCATTTCCCTGGCAAGTGCAAGGGCCTGAGTTCAATCCCCAGTTCCACCCAAAAAAAAAAAAAAAAAATCTCAAATTTTAAAATACATTTAAAACTAACTAGAGTAGCTACTATAAGGCTAGAATCTGTAACTTCTAAACACCTATTAAGATAGGGATGACAAAGAATGTATTAACAGTTAAACTCAGACTCAAAGAAAAAGACAAAAAGAAGAGAAATAACTTCTTTTAAAAGGCCAGGATAAAATAAGTTAAGTAGAAATAAATTCAGATGTATCAATGAATCCCTGTACTCCCCCCCCCCTGCAAAAAAGGATAGTTTGACTGATGTATAGATAAACACCTTAAAAATAAGTAGATAAAATTATCAAGACAAAATTGATAAATGAAAAGATAAACACCAAAGCCAAAAATATATGCTCTCTATAAGAGACACACTCAAATATAAAAACTTGAAGTCTTTTTTTCTGTGAGACACTCTTGCTATGTACTTCAAGCTGACCTTGAACTCACTACGTAGCCTGAGCTGATCCTTCTGCCTCAGCCTTCCAAGTGCTGGGCTTACAGGTGTACAACACCTCATCTGGCTTTTAATTTTTTTATTGTTCTCACAGAACTTTAATCTTGGTTAATTTGGGTAATAACCACTGTTCCCCAGGAGATTTCCATGCCAGACAAGAAGAAAAGTCTGGAGATCCTCTACCCACATCTACCCTCCCCTTGTGCCCCCACAGTAAGGAACCCTCAGGTTTTCTGGGAACATGGCTGCCCTGGGTACCAGTAAACTACATCTCCCAGCTTCCCTTGCAGCTAAGCTTGGGCATTTGATTTCATCCTAGCCAATGAGGTGATCAAAGAGATAAGTGCCACTTTTATTGCAAGATAAGATGGGCCGGGCTTTTTCCTTGCTCTTCTGCTTCTTCCCTGGCTAAGGGAGGAGAAGGGAAGCACAGAAACAGCTGCCTCAAGTTCAGAATAGAATTCCTGGGACCATAGTGTCCCCTTCCAGCCCTGGGTATAAAGCAGAAGGAATAAAGCTCTGCCTTCCTATGATTCCTACTGTCCCCATTCTGTGTTGCTTCAGCCACTGAGGTGGAGTCTCATCACAGCACTTAAGCCTATCACTGCAGAGACACAGCCAAGGGGACACAGTGGGGACCACACACATTAGACATTGAGGGCCCAGCCCAGGCCCAGGCATGTACAAGTTGCCTGGAGACATTTGTAGGAGGAATAACGAATGAAAGGAAGAGAAAGCAGATCTCGCTTCTCACCTGAGACCTACAAGTCCAGGCGACTCTTCTCTCCACTTGAAGCTACACAAATCTCTCGTGTCCAGATCCAGCTACAAATGTGGTCATACACTCTCCACCCCATCACAGTGACCAGCATCCCTGGCCACCTGCTGATCTGGGACACAGTTCTAGGAGGTAACCCTTGCCTCTTCCAGCTCCCAAATCATCACAGACTCACTTTGTCCCCAACCTCTGACTTCCCACTGCCTCCACTGCCATGTGACCTACCACAACCCTCACCTCTTCTTTCAGGACTCACCCTGCCTCCAGTGTTACCCCACTGTCCCTCCTCCACTGAGCAGCAAAAACAGGCTTTCAAAAACATCAGCAGCTAGCATGGTACTACATGCCTATAAGTAATCTCAGCACTTGGGAGGCTGGGGCAGAAGGATCTCCACAATTTTAAGGCCAGACTGGGCTAATAGTGAGCTTAAAGAAAGCCTGAACTACATAGCAAGGCCATATCTCAAAATAAAATTATTTTTCTAAAACCTATGCACTAAAGAAAACTCTTTTCTTTAGAACAAATCCAGTGCCAAGTATTTCATTATAGTCACAGAAAGGAGACTAAAGTGATGATCCAAGAGATTTCCAGGAGAGGGATCACAATGAAAATCCTGAGAGAGAAGACAACATAAACTCATTGAGGAAATGACAACCAGTGTAACTAGAGGACAAAGGGCAGAGAAAGAGGAGAAAGGGTTACAAGATAGGAGCAGGCTGTCCTGCAGTCCTCCAGGATAAGGGAAGAGTTCATGACAGCCCATCAGCAAGGAAGACAGCCATGAGCATTCTACAGATTAATATGACTGAAAGGTCACCCAGGTTTGGAGGGGCCAGACAGGCTTGTGCGTGGGTCAGAAGGTATCCATACTAACACAGAGCCTCCAAGTCACAGAAGATAAACACTGAGGTCCATCTCCATCATGTCACTGTCCAAGCCCAGTGTCCCTGAGGCTCAGTGCTGTACAGGCTCTCAGGAACTCAGGGTCCTCTGTGTATGGCCATCTTTGACATGTGGCCATCAAGATCACCATGGTAGGTATCATTCAATGAGGAATCAAGACAGGGACCGGGGTGGGAGCTTGATGCAGGGTGTTCAAGCCAGGCCCAGGAATGGTGGCAGCTTGTCCCTTCTGCCCATGTTCCTTTGGCTACAACTCAATCACATGGCCCAGCTGGCTGCTAGGAGCTGGGAATGTGCTCACACAGGGCCTGCAAAGAGAGAAGGTGACAGGGCTGTCACTCTCTACTATTAGTCTCTGCCGTAGTCCACCCCTTGGGTGCCACATGTCCATAAGTGGCAGCAGGCATGCTTGCGGCTCGTCCCCAGCCTTAACTGCCAAGCCCCACTTGTTCCTCTGCTCCCTTTTCTCCTTGCCTCTTCCTCTCTGCTTAATCACATGGCTGAGGCCATGGTCCAGAGTGGTTGGCTCTTCAGTACCCATGTCCTCCTCTGTTCCTGCTCATTTCTCCTCCAAGTCAGCAGTTCCTATCCCTCAACACCTCGTGAATGTAACCCCCAATGTCCCCAACACCTGAGTCTATTCATTCTTCTCAATGCTTACCCTGGAGCTTCAGGCTCAGGGGCCCATGCTCTGCTTTCTAGGGAATCACTGGCAGTATCTCCACTAATATTTTGTACTTTATAACATGGATTGCTGTATTGTAGAGACTCTGACTTTTTATCAGAGTGCCCCTGAGATCTGTGGGTCTTGCTTTAAATATTGATTTGCACACTGTCTGTTGGTCCACCTCAGTGCTAGGTACTTTCGGTCACAACTCTCTGTATCAGTCTGAGAGAGCTAGCTCTCATAAAAGCAGCCCCAAGTCTCAGCAGTTCATCACACCAAAGGTTTGTTTCTCACTCTTGTCATAGTTCCAGAAGGGACAACTAAGAATCTCAGTTCACATAATCCTTGTGTGGCCCTGAGACTGCCTGGGCACCCCCAGTCAGTGAGCAGAGACAGACAGGGGATGGGAGGTCACAGTTCCTGGACCACTCCTGGCAGGGGCTGGAACTCAGTCACACTGTGTGTGGGCCTGAGGGTTGGGCCTGACATGTGCCTGGTTCCAGGAGGGCTCCAGACTCCAGATGTGGGTTCTGAACTCAGGGCTGGCTCCCTCTGCCTAGATACCTCCATCTGCCCAGGATGTGGGCTATGGTCCATGACTGTAACTCTCCTCCCCCGAGTAGAAACAGAATCCCCATCATGTGCCTGCCCTGTAGCCTACACCAGCTTCTGCAGCAGATGGCATTCCATTTTTATACTGCTTCCCAGCTTGGAAGAAGCACTGGATCCCTCTCAGCCCCACCTCTCATGTTTGGGGCCACCTCTTTACCTGCTATAGCTGCAACAGTCAGCCCTGCACATGTGTAACCCAGAACACCTGCATGTGGTCCCAATGGTGTCCCTTGGGCTTTTGGAAGTCACACCCGGGTCAGAGTAGTCCTCTGCCATTCAGCCCTGTGGGCAAAACCTGAAGAGCTAGCAATGATGTTCTGCTTCAGAGCAACTTCAGCCACAGCAATGGGCACACTCCTCTGTCCTGGGCACCGCGGCGCACTTCAGAGGGTCCCTCTGGCAGAAGCCCCCCTCACCCACAGCAGTTCCCAGCTGGCTTTCCCCAAACTTCCACTCCCTCCCAGTCCCTCAGATTGAACCTCAAACTAGGTCCTAATCTCTCACCTCAGGTGGCTCTTATGTGACAGCGGCCATATAAACCTGTAGGCACGTGGAGCCTTAAGGCTACTAGTTGAAAGACTAGAACACCAGCACTGGGAGGTGAGGGGGGACTGTGACAGGAGAACCTCAAACCTGCGCCCAGCCTGAGCAACTTAGCAAGACCTTACTCAAACTTTTTAAAAATGTAGAAGGATAAAGTCCCTGGGTTCAGAGGGCCAGGGAGATAGCTCGATAAAATAAGCATCTGCCTGGCAAGCTCAGGGTCCTGAGTTCAATCCCTAGTACCACCCCTGAGCACCAGCTGTAGGACTGTGGCATGAGTCCTAGAGCAGAACCAAGGACAAGAAGACCGGATCTCAGGGGGCACTCTAGGGCTCAGGGCTAGGCTCTGTCCCCACATCCTAGGGCCTCCTCCTATGATAGGCTTAGCTACGTCACCCCTGAGAACTCAGGGACCTCAGATGGGACTGTATTTGGAGTCTCTGCAGAGACGGCCAAGCTAAGACAGGGCATTTGAGTGGCCCGTCAGCCCAGACAGCCATTCTCTTTGTCAGAAGAGGAATCACGGGCAGAGACATTGAGGAATGGCCACAGGAAGCTCTGAGGAGAAGGTGGCGACCCACCAGCCAAGGAGAAGCCAACCCTAGGCCACACGTCCACCTGCTACTAGCCTTGGGAACTAGGGGAGACAAGAGCCTGCCACCTAAGCCCCCAGCCCGGTGGCCTCAGCCCTTCATCCTGCCAGTGTGCAGCGCATTGGGGACCCTTTTGTTCATCCTGTGTCCCTAGAAACAAGGCACTCACTGTCAGCTAGCCACACTAGGAGAATATAGAGAAGGCACTGGATATGCAAATTATATGCAAATAAGCCACTTCTAAACCCAAGGCATCCTTTGAGGGGCTGCTGCAGGGAATAGAGGAAAATGCCTGCCAGTGGCCTGGCAACTGTTGGCATGGAAACCAGGCTCCCAGGCTCTTAAGGAGACTTCAGATCTGCCCGGGACCAACTATGCGAAACATCCTCTCTCAGAATGTTACAGGCACTCAAAGCCACCACTTCAGAGGCAGGAAGGCTGCTTCTGGTCACTAGAGACCAATTTCAGACAGTGCGTGCTGAGCACAGAGTCCAGAGATTTGAGCTCCAAAGGAACACAAGCCTGAATCCCAGGGGCCCACAGGTGAATCCAGGCCGGAGATATGCCGGCCACACTGGCCTCCTGGCCCCGACTGCGGGTGACTCTGGTGACCATTCCCTGGGGGCTGCCGAGGCCAGGGTCTGGGTGGAAGGACCTGCCAAGTGTATAGGTGCCAGGCAGTCACCCCATCCTTCCAGAAGAGAGAAGGTGCTCCTAGCAGCTAGACACGCAGATCTCGGGGGCTATTTTTATTTGTGTTCCAGGTGAAATGAAACAAGTTAAAGCAGAGTGTGAAATCTGAGGACTCCACCTTAAGAGGGGGGAAAAATACCTTTGCAGCAACAAATTGCTGGAGTGGTGCAGCACCCTGCGAGATTGTTACCTCTCCGAGACAAGTCTCAACTCTTCAGCATTATGAAAACCCTGAGGATTGCTTTGCCACCGAAAATTTATGGCCCCCAAATCATTCCTAACAGACAGCACACATTCCCCGTGTCCAGCTGGGACAACAGCTCCCCTCTCCGGGGCCCAAGCACTTGGGTGCCTGCAGTATCTGCCCTGTGGGGACCCCCGTGTCTGCCTCTCTATTTCCAGAAGATGGCTTGGGAGCCCCATGCCCTAGAAGGTCTCTGTCACCTCCAGTCTACCAGGGGTGCAGTCAGAAGCCCAGCTCCAGGTAGCTGAGGCTGTCACCACCCCCCCACACACACACACCAAATGCTTCATCCTCAAAGAAGAGCAGCCGGGAGGGGCCTGGAGTCCCAACAAGCCCACACTCCCACCCTCCCCTGCTGCTCCGTTTCCAGGTCCCCAGGGATAGGGCCATCCCTGGGGAGAATACTTCTACAGACCCCAAAATACAGGCATTAGAGGAACTAAAGTTTTGCATTGGAAGTGACTTCCAGGGGAAAGAAGCCCCCACCTCAAGGGCCTCCATGGCTCCAGATTGCTACAGCTTGGTCTGAGGCCCTGCCTGACAGCCCTGTAACCCCCACAACTGGCCACCATCTACTGCACACCAGGCTCACCCACACCTTGACACCCACTTTGCAGTACTGGGAATGTAACTCCGGGCCTTCCCAACTCAACTACAACCCTGGCTCTTTGCATTTTGTATTGTGAGACAAGGTCAGTTGCCCAAGCTGGTTTCCAGCATGTGATTCTCCTGCCTCAGCCTCCCAGAGTGCTGGGATCACCCCATATATACACTCCCATGCCCAGCCCTCAGGAACCCTTCCAGGCCCACGGTCACCGGGCTGTGGAGCTAAGAAGAGCAGCCCTAGGAATGAGGCCTGCAAGATTAGGCTGCTCCCCAGAGTCAGAGTGCAGCAGGCTGGTGGGGGGCACCACCCAAGCTCCCCACTACATCTTGAGGGCACCAGTTGGCAGGGGGTCCCTGGGACCAGAGGGCCTCTCTTCTGCTTAGGCTAGCTGGACCGAGATGAATGGTAGATGGGACCCTGAGGTCACCACCCTCTGCATTGGAAATGTCCCCCTTTGTTGGCTGGGGTCACGCTTTCCACAGACCCAGGAGCAGCAACCCTGGGGCCCAGCAGGGACAAGGCCCGGACCCAGTGGGTGTTGCCACCACCCACCCTCACCCCCTGCCTCCCTGCTCCCTTTGAAGTTCAAAGAACAGGCGGGCTTTGCCCTCCGAAGCAGGCAGTAAATCAGGCAAGAGAAAAGAAACTGTCCATCCAGCTGAGTTATGGCGGCCACGGCCAGACAGCCTGCACCCAGAGGACTGCCAGCCCCACCCATCCCTACCCACTCCTTGTGCTGCCAGCTCCTCTTTCCCCCTCACTGGCTCTCAGGGCATCTGGCTGAAGGCCCCACTATACCTTTTCTGTCAGGCAGTGGGTTAGCTTGCATTTGCATGTTTCCTGTGACAGGGAGCTCACTTCTAGGGCCCCGCCAGCTCTGACCTGAATAAAGTTCTCCTTTCTGTGTAGGATTTGGGGGTGGCTCCCTGTGACACTCTCACTTCACTCTGGGTTGCCTTCTCCTACACACACCTGAAGAGAGTCCTGTGGGGGGGGGACCAACAACTTGGGTCTCTTTGGGGATCCCAGTGTTCCCAGGCACCTGCCAAGGGGACCAAAGTGTGTCCTGCTAAGAGCTCATGGATTGGGTGCTGATGGGGCACACAGCAGAGTGTGGGACCCAGGCAGGGAGTCTGAGGCCCTGGGCAGGTGGACTGTGACCCAGACAGGTGGGTCATTGTAGGGCAGCCAGGCCCCTTCTGGTGGGGCTGGAGAAGAGGCTGCAAGTGATGGAGTCTAGGCCAGACAGGGTCACGGGTAGGGCTCGGGGCCTGTGCAAAGCAGAGATGACACTGGTTGGGAGCAATGGCCCAAGCTGGCTGCTGCCACTGCAATCCTCTGGCCTTCTGCCCAGGCCACATCCTCCCAGAGGGACACAGGTGCAGGGGAGGGGGCAGGAAGGCTTCTGTCCCTGATGTGCTCCTGCCCTGGTCCCCACCCTCTCTGGGCCCATCCAGGTGCTCATTTAGGCCACTGCCACCTCTCACCTGGGCTACCCACAGCCCTCAACCAGGTCCTGATTGGTGATTCTGGGAGCTACCAGTATCGCTGCATCTTTCTGTTCCATCATCCAGCAGAGACCCACTGAGGACCACAGCTCGGATACTGTTACACGTGGTAGTTGTCTAACCTTTTTTGTTTTTGTTTTTGTTTTTTGAGGCACGGTCTCACAGTATAGTCCAGGATGCCCTTGAACTAACTATGTAGCCTGGGGTGGCCTCAAAATCATAGGGATCCTCCTGCCTCAGCCTCCCCCAAGTGGGGATGATGAGTATGCACCACCACACCAGCTCTTTCCTTTTCTTTCTTTCTTTTTTCTTTTTTCTTTTGTATATATCTATCTCTCTCTCTGTCTCTCTGTCTCTTTCTGTCTCTCTTTCTCTCTCTGTCTCTCTCTGTCTCTCTGTCTCTGTCTCTCTCTGTCTCTCTCTGTCTCTGTCTCTCTGTCTCTCTCTGTCTCT
>NW_004524926.1:229106-231686 GCF_000260255.1 Octodon degus
TCTCTCTCTCTCATAGAGGGGATTAAATAAAGGGCCTTTACATTGAGTTACATCTCCATCCTGTTTCAAAAGTTTTATTTTGAGACTGGGCCTCCCCCAGCCACCCAGACTGGGCCCCTAATAACTTTCCCCATTCAGACAAAATCTGACCATGAGTAGATGGTGCCAGCAGATCTGGAAGCCCCACACTACGGAAGTGTGCGAAACCTTCATGCCCCAGGGAGCCCCATGAGGGCACCCACAGGCTGCCACTGGGCCCAAAGCTGCTTTAGCCCCAGAGTGGCACCAAAGCCCTGCACAGCAATGTGTGATTTATGGCTGGCGAAAGCCTCTGAGACACCGGCAGCTCCACGGTGAGCTCAGAGGTGAAGGCTTTGATAGAATCAGGGCTGACCCGCCTCTTGGCTTTCCCCACCCCTCCATCACTGCTCTGGGCTTGCAGGGACGGGAGTCCCATTCACAGCACACAGGAAGGACATGGCCACCCAGGAACTGCCCAGTCCCTTGGCCCATCCAGCCTCTGATTCATCTGTCCTTTCTGTAAAGACCAAAATGACTTTTTCTTCCACACAAGGTGGCTGTAGGGACAGGCAGACTCAATGAGTGGCAGGGGATGCACAGTAAGAACTTTCACAGAGAAAAACTGCACCAGACACCACCTCCCACAGAGAGGGCAGCATGTCCAGCCGTGGTCACACAGCTAACCTGCGTACCCAGTGCAGCGCTGGGGGCCTTGGTGAAGCTCCAAGACCTTTGCAGCCTGTGCTCCCCTCTGTAAAATACTGCAGGTATTTTACACAGCCCAACATAATACATGATAACTTTTTTATGATTAAAACCCCCTCTTTCTTTGGTTTTTTTTTGAGACAGGATCTCACTATGCAATGTAGGGTGTGTTTGAACTCACTATGTAGTCCAGGCTGGCTTCAACCACATGGCAGTCCTCCTGACTCAGCCTCCTGAGTGCTGGGACTACAGGCAACACCACACCCTACTCAAAGCCCAGTTTATTTGCTTGTTTGTTTTTGTAAAACTGGGGATTGAACTCAGGTCCTTGCGCTTGTCAGGAAAGTGTTTATTCTACTGAGCCATCTCCCTGGCCCCAAAGCCCTATTTATTTCCAAGAAAAATCATTCAAGGAAATTCTAAGTAATTTTTTCTTAAGTGAAAAAGGTAGTCATTTTCCTCCCTGCCCTCCACCCCCTGAGAAGAGGTCAGGGGCTCCAGGAGCCCAGGGCGCCCTGAGAGACCAAGCTTCAGTTAGCAGCTGAGCAGGGAGATCTGGGATGTGGAATTCTACTTGGCCATAGCCCCCAGGTGTCTGTGGTTGAAAGAGGTCACTTCTGGGAGGAGGAGAAAAGCCCTACCCTGCCAGCCATGCAGGGATCCCCAGCCCTGCTCACCCAGAGAAAGCACAGAAGCTGTGGGGTGAGCAGGCTGAGGCAGGAGGCTTCTGGTTAGACCCGCGCCTGTTACCAGCCTGCAGCCAGATGTGATGGCATGCACCTGTGTGGGACCCATTGGAGGCTGAGGTGGGTAGACATCCTTGTATTTGGGGCCAGCTCAAGCTACCTATTCATTTCAAGGACAGCCTGGACTACTTAGTGAGACCCTGTCTCAAAAAGCAAACCAAACAAAAACCCTATCTGGCCAAGTCACATCCCCTCTCTGAGCCTCAGTTTCCTCTGCAGCTGCAATGCCAGGGGACCAGGAACACAGATTCTATCAGGACCCTGGTTCTTTCCTTTCCTAGTGCACTCTTACCCCCAGCCTTCATGCCCAGGCAGGCCTTCCCAGCAGTGCCAAGATGCCCACCCCAGCTTCCTGCAGCCACTGTTGGCCCAAGCCCAGCAGAGAGCACAGACACTCATGACTAGCTCTGATTGACCTGTCCTGTGTCACATGAACCCACCTTGGCCTCCAATCACTGTGCCAAATAGAGGCATGCCTCCTCTGATTGGCCAGTGTGAGTTCCACATTCACCTCTGAAGCCAGGAATGACATAATCCACTCCACCTACCAATCTGTATTACCTTGCAAAGACGAAATCTTCCTTGGTTAGGAGGGCAGAATGGGTGCTGGGCAGGCCAAGCCCACATACACCCACAAGAGAACAAGGCTTCCAGGTATGCAGGCCGTGGAGCCCATCCTCAAGTACCCAAAACCTGGAACCCAAGAAGGCTCAGGTGGCTCTGGCTGCAGGAACTGGGTCGCCTGACCGCACTCAATGCCCCTTTCCTCAGCCCCTGCTCACTTGTCATTGGTGCTCTCATCCACCAACAGGGCAAGCCCACTGGTCTTCTCTTCACCTGTGGCCCCACCCAGGGCAGAAAGACTCACTGATAGACAAAGAGATGAGTAAGTGGGTAAGGGGAGAAGATGGATGGGTGGGTGGATGGGTGGGTATGGGTGGGTATGGGTGGATGGAAGGAAAGATGGATGGATGGATGGATGGATGGATGGATGGATGGATGGATGGATGCATGGATGAATGGGTGGATGGGTGGACACATGGAAGGAAGGAAGGAAGGAAGGAAGGAAGGAAGGAAGGAAGGAAGGAAGGAAGGAAGGAAGGAAGGA
>NW_004524926.1:231786-240358 GCF_000260255.1 Octodon degus
AAGGAAGGAAGGAAGGAAGGAAGGAAGGAAGGAAGGAAGGAAGGAAGGATTGGTGGGTGGATAAGTAGATGGATGGATTGGTGGGTGAATGGGTGGATTGATGGATGGATGGATGGATGGATGGATGGATGGGTGGGTGGAAGGGAAGAGAATGATGGCTGGGTTGTGAATGTCTAGTTGGCTGAGTGGGAGGATAAATAGATAGATAGGTGCATGAGGGGGTGAATGGATTTAGGTTTGGGTAAGTGGGTGGGAAAATGGGTAGGTGGATGAGTGGATGGGATGGATGGATGGATGAGAGGAGGGATGGACAGACTGACAGTTGAGTGGATAAGTAGGTGAGCCTATGGCTTGGTAAAGGGAAGAGAAGATGGGAATCAACCTTCCAGATCACCTCTTTCCAGGACCCCAGGACTGGGAGCTCACTTATTTAGGCTATCAGGCTCTGTACCAGACACAGACACAGAGGTGCCTGGCCCACAGACCAACTTGCCCCCAGCTCTGAGCCTGGCGAAGCAGCCCTACAGTAGCAGGGCCCAGTGACCAGCACAGTCTTCTCTCCACACTGAGTGCCAGCTCCTACCACAGTTCATCATTGAGTTCAAAGTGGAGCCAGCAGCCACCTCCCTTTCTATGGGACCTGAGCAGTGGATGATGTGACCTAGGGCCTATTTGCTTCCCTGTACCTGCAGGAACCAAGCAATTCACTGCCTGAAAGTGTCCCCAACTCACCTCCTTACCTTGCAGGCCATGTGCAGCTTGCTGTTTGGACTGCAGCAGCTGCTGGAGCTGATGTTTACTCCTGGTCAGATTCACTCAGGAATTCCCACCAGCAGGACAGGGCCATTATGAGACATGGGCTGGAGCAGCTGCATGGTAGCCCTTCCTTGGGGTGGTTGTGGCAAGACAGTGGGTTCTCGGCCCCCACGTTCCCAACCTGCTCCTGCCATGGGTACTTTAAACAGGATGATGGAATCTCAAGGCAGGGATGGGCCTTTGTTCTTGAGCAAAAAGACAGTGGCCAAGAGATGGGCTTTCAGATGGAGGAGTTGCAGATGGCAAGATTCAGGGCAGGAGTATGCCTGGTGGTGGCGTGTGGGTGCCCAGCCTAGTCTAGATGAGCCAGTCGGCAGGAGTTGAGGTGACAGGAACTGCAACACCCCAAAGGTAGCCTGTGCCACATGCTGCATCATAGTCTAGATGAGCCAGTTGGCAGGAGTTGAGGTGACAGGAACTGCAACACCCCAAAGGTAGCCTGTGCCACGTGCTGCATCATAGTCTAGATGAGCCAGTTGGCAGGAGTTGAGGTGACAGGAACTGCAACACCCCAAAAGTAGCCTGTGCCACGTGCTACATCAGAGCCAAAGTCAGCAGAGCGTGGGACCCCTCTAGTCCCCAGACTCTGAGCATAAGAACTCACTCCCTGGGAGTGGGAGCTGGTATGGAGGGTCCCAACTGGAGAGCAGGCACCATACATCAGGACACTGATCCTAAGGACCTGCTGGGGTGGGGACATCAGACAGGCACACAGCAGGGAAACCCAGAAACCCTTCGTGGCTTAGATTGGGGGAGCCACAGGATGTCGTGTGGCTGTGGGAGGTGAATTTTCCAGCAGCAGGGACTGCTCAGTCACCACACTGTCACACTGACCCACAGTGACTTCCCAAGCTATGGAGACACTGGTAGTGACAGGACCAGGGCAACGCTGCCCCTCCAACGCTGACACAGTGCACAGAGCTGGGCACTGGGCCACCACATGACAGCCCCTGCCCAAGGTCACAGGCGCGACAGCAGGACAAGGTAGAAGGAGGGAGCAGAGCGTGTCTTCCAGGCAAAGTGCTGCCTGCGATCACGTCATCCCGGGACCCCGTGTCCTGGCCCATCCGCGCCCCCGCCCCCACCCGTCCTTCCTGACCTCATCTCTTGGCTGCGCCCCAACACGAGGGGGTGGGGGAAAAGCGATCGATGCAGCTTGGCAGGGCCCAAGCCCTCCCTCCCTCCCCAGGGACAGCGAGGCCACGTGGGTACACACGCATAGTCCCCACGTCCCGCCCCACCTCCTGCAGCCCCGGTTCGGCTCCAGCCCCGTCCTTTCTCTGCCCCAGGCCACCACGGATCCTCTAGAGAGGCTACATGAGGCAAACGAGACCTCAGTACCTGCAGGCCCTGACCTGGGCCGGGCCCAGCCCGCAGCCACAGGTGAAGAAGGAGCGGCACGCAGCACCCAGTCACAGACTGGGGGGGCGAGGCTGGGGAGGGCAATGCACAGGGAGCAGGCTCAAAGCTCAGCAGTTAAGACTCAAACAGGCACTGTTCCATGCATCACCTAGGCACTCTGGGAGGCTGAGACAGGAGGGTCCCAGGTTTTAGTCTCACTGGGACATTTAGTGAGACCCTATCCTAAAATTAATGAAAAGGGCTGGGGATGCAGCTCAGTGCCACTACGTTCAATTCTCCAAGATCAAAACTATATAAGAAAGCTCAGCACCCAAGCTGGAAAGCATCCTAGATCTGAACCCAACCCCAACCCACACCCTTGTTCCCAGGTGCAAGCAGCACTCAGCAAGCCAAGGGCAGGCTGAAGGTCAGAGCAGCTCAAGGCAGAGCTGGTCCAGAGGGATGGTGAGGCCGCCAGTGTCGCAGGGCCTCTGGGTTGGGGATGGTGGATTGCATTATTTTTATTTTTTATTTGAGGCAGGTGTTTTACTCAGTCACTAAGTTGCCCAGGCTGGGCTGGAACTTGAGTTTCCCCTGCCTCAGCCTCCCATAGCATCTTCCAGCAGCCCTTATTGAAAGACACTAGAAGGTTCAGGGAGACAATGGATTATGGGCAGACACTCCCACTCCCAGCTTGCTTTTATTTTCTGAAAGCATCAGATCCAAATTTCTATATAAAATTGCTGTACTGAATCACTTAAAGCCTGAGCTTTAGACAAAACCCGAGTCAGAGGACAGGACAGTCCAGAGACTGCAGCGCGCTCTACCCCTGGGGTGCACCTTCTCAGTGCAGCACACTGCCATGGCTTGGCTGCCCCCACCACTGGTAGGAGGGCCACATGCCTCCAGCTTGGGGCTAATGCCTGACCCGCCCACACTGGTCTCAGCACTCAGCCCCCTCACCTCCGAGAAGGGTCCTCATGAATCAGGATGGGGCCAACTACAGCATAGCCTGGAACTGCAGCTGACTCTCCTAGAAATCCCTTGAAAAAAGACTGGAACCACCACTGCCACTTTGCCATCTTGAGGCAGCTTAAAACTCGAGAAGCCAAAAGCAGGAAAAATCACCCTTGAGAGAAGTCTGGATAAGACAGTGGAGAGCTACAGGAGCCCAGGGGAGGAAGACTCAGAGGAGCAAATGGGGGCAGGGACTGGGGCTCTGTGGTCCACACCACCACCTGCCCTATGGCCTGCTCTGCCAATACTGTCCCCTTCCCTGGGCCTACAATGTTGCCTCCACAGAGTACACAGTGCACACTGAGTCCCAATCTGAAGGCCTCCAGGAGGAAGCTAATCCTACCCCTCCCACTCCTGTACCTAGGCGTGGTCTTGTGATTAGGCTGCAGGCAATGGGACTCAAGCAAACACATCCGTAGCATCTTCCAGTAGCCCTTATTGAAGACACTAGAAGATTCAGGGAGACAGCTCAGCAGCCTAAGTGCCTGACTGGAAGTGCAAGGACCTGAATTTGATGCCCAGTATCACATACTATGCTGGTCCCATCCTGGGCACACTGTACTGGCCACCAAAACCCAGGATGAGGGTGTGTGCCTATAATCCCAGAGATGGGGCGGCTGAGACAGGAAGATCACTACTAGTCTGAGCTGTGTAGCAAGATCTGTACCAAATAAATAAGATTTGTTTTAAAAGACATTAGAAGCTCACCCTTTGCTTCTTGTTCTTCTCTCCTCTTTCCTCCAACCTGTTGCTTAGAACTTAAGTGCAATGGTTGGAACTGTGGCAGCCATCTTGACCACAGAACCAGATTCCACCTAGGTTTGGAACAACCAGGAGCCTCAGGAGGCTGACCCCACTGTCAGATGTGCAAAACTCCAGTTGTGTGAGATGCAAAGTCTTCTCCTGGTTGCTACTGGGTTTTCCTTTTCTTGCATCCAGGGGCACAGGAGGCCTGGTCAGGCACCCATCTATTCAAGGCCAGACAGTGACTCAGGATCCCTGATCTGATTCTCCCAAAGAGTCCCAAGCCCTCCTGATATCAGGTGTCCCTGGCCATCACTGCCTCACTGCTACCACGACAGCCCCATGGCCACAGGGACACCAGCTGGGCAGGAGCTCTGGTGCGGCCTCAGCAAGGCTGCTCCCCACTTTGGGCACTGTCCTCCCTGTGTGAGTTCCATGGCCTTCCCTCTAATCTCAGGATCAAAGGTCCCCCAGGGCCTCCCAGCCCCACTCTGCTCCCCTACAGGGGTGTCCCAAGTGTTGCAGGGACTGGGGAGATCACTGCCTGCTCCACACTCAGTGGAGACCCAGGCCTGCCCCAGCTCTGGGTCCTCACTCTTCCCCGCTCAAAGTGGGGACAGAGACCAGGGCCTGCAGGAGCAGCATCTCCCCACCACTTGTGCCTGCCACTTGGCCAGGCTGACATCTGTCCGGGAAGAAATGCAAATGCCCCAGCATCCCCTCTGGCTTCTGGGGGCAGAAAGGGGTTACAAGAGCTCTCTGGACTGGGCCTCAACTCTCCGCCTCCTGACTCAGCTTCCAAGTGTGCACCGCCACTGCCAGCAATCCATCCTGCTTCATAGGTGGGGAAACTGAGGTGCGCAGCAGGCTTCCTAGGTGCCCGGCTCACAAGTTTGGCTTGGGGGTTCCCCAGGGCAACACCTGGCCCCCATCCCACCCCTCAGGACAAGGCTCCCACTTGCAGGAGAAGTGAGGAAAGAGGCCAGAGCGAGCTCTGCTGCCCCATGCATGCCTTGAGTATTTAAATTCTTTTTCATAATTATCTCAAATAGTAATTATGGCAGAGGCGCGTGCGCCTCACTTGGACAAGAAACCACCTGCCTCCCATTTTTTGTCAAAAGTAGAAATGCTGACATGATTTCTGCAGTTCTCTTCCTGGCTGTTTTTACTTTCAATGCTGATGGGGACTTAACCACAAGAGAACCCTCAGGTGACCCTGCTGGGGGACTCAGTCCAAGAGGGATGCTGGGACAGGGCCAGGAAGGGACATAGAGAAGGCAGGAGTGTCCCAGGCCCTGTCCGCAAGCCCACGCTGTGTCCTCCCCCACTGCCGCCCAGCCTGCCCACTAGTGGGAAGCAGCTCTTGCTCCCCAAAACCTCACAACTGGCCCGCAGGCTCTGGAACTCTGCAGGTCACCATCCAGAGTGGCCCAGAGACACGGAGCTGCCAGCCTGGAAGGGGAGGTCTGTCACATGGCCACAGCCAGGAGGCAGTGTCCCCAGCTCCAGGCCTGTCCCCATCATGGGGTAGCCTTGCCCACTGTCTCTGAGTCCAGTGTCCCCACTGACACACAAGCTGGCTGTGCCTAGGCCACATGGCCACAGCTCCTAGAGGGCACCGCTTGTGCCAAGCTCACTAGCACAGTGGAGTTCTCTGGACCCAAAGCCCCCAGGTCACAAATGCCACTGTCTGTTATAACAGGCAGCCTACAGGGCACAGACATGGCGCTGGATATCTGGCCTGCATTCTGTCACCTGTCGTGCACGAGGCTGCCCCACCACCCATCTGTTAGCACTCCCAGGGCACAGGTGGGGAAGCTGAGACTCAGAAACCCACAGGGTGCCTCCACTGACACCCAGTACTGAAAGCTGCAATGTCACCCAGCACCAACAACATGTCCCCTACAGATCAAAGGTTCCCACTGCTTAGAGGTGGCTCCCAGGGGTAGAGGCACCACGACTGAAGTACTGTGACCCGGATTCTGCAGGTGTTGCTCCCTCTGGGTGGCAGAGAGGTGGAGTAAGGCTGGGTACAGTAACACGGAGGGAGGGGCCCTATGTGTAGAACTCGCTTCGGTCCTAGCCGCGTCCTCTGCTGCCACCGTGTGGCCAAAAGGATGACCGCAGCCTGCCGGAACCTCGTAGGCAGAGGAGACGGCGCTGGCCCCAGGGAGGGGTCCCCAGGTACAGACTTCGGGGACGGCCCTGCCAGAGCCTTGCCACCCTAGTTCCCTTGTACAGAAAACAGCTGTGCGGAGCCAGGGAGTTAGCTCAGTAGAATAAGCGCTTGCCTGGCAAGCTCAAAGGCCTGAGTTCAATCCCTGGTTCTGAAATTAAAAAAAAAAGTATCAAACACTTGGGAATGCCACTTGCGCCCCCGAGCACGCTCCTGGGTACACGTGTAATGTCTGTGGCCCCGTTTTATAGACAGGGCATGGGCAGGAGCTACCAACGGAGTACCTGTCCTGTCCCCAAGGCCATAGTACTGGCCCGGCTCAGCGCGGCCCCGTTAGCCTCTGCTTTATTCTCCGGGACAAACAGCGGTGGGGTCCCAGCAGCTCCCCGCCGCTGTCACGGGGGAGTCGACACAGCGACCACCGCGCAGGGACCCCAGGCGCGGCCACAGCGCCATCCAACCCGTGCCGGACGCTCGTGGCTCTTCGGGTCCCCGCTCTGGAAAGCTGGCACTGTCACAGGGCTCGGTTCCAGGGAGGAAACCAAGGCACGGGGACGGGAACGGACTGCCGGGGTCCCGCAGCCGAGCAAGCTGCTGCGATCCTGTGCGGCCGTGGCTCCGGACTGCAGTGTAGCGCTGGGCAGGGGCCTTCCCGGAGCTGCCCGGGACCTGCGCGCTGTGCCGTGGGAGGGAACGCCGGGAACCTGAGGTCCTGAGCTGCTCCCGCTGTCGCCCGCGCTGCGGGACTCGGGCCCAGGCGCCCCCTGGCGGCATCCTAGGCAAGGCGCGAGGGCGGAAGCGGAGCTCAGGGACTCTCGGAATGGGGACCCGCGCTGGCTCTCCAGGGCGCTACCTACGATCCCAGGGTCACCACACCCCTCTGACCACACCCCTTTCCGGGTCCTTTTCCTGTGTTCCCCAAAAGGTGTGCAGGTGACCTCAGAGTGGAGCCCCGCGTCCGGGCCCTCCGTGTTCTCCTGGCCACCGCGCCGCCACCGCGACAAGCCCAAGGCTGGGCTTTCCACGTCCACGCCCCTTCGCGGGAGCCAAGGCCCAGACAATCGGTGGGGAAACAAAGACATGCAAGCTGCTGCCCTTTCCCGCACCCGCACACTAAGGTTTGTTCCCCATCAGAGCACACGGGACACCACAGTGCCTAGATCAGAGCAACCCCAGGCCATCATGGCTCCCTACATGTGCAACATAGTGTCAGCAGCTGGGGCCACAGGCAGTTAAGAGGATCAGGATAGGATAGTTGGGGACACCTCCTGGGCCAGCTGACCTACGAGGAAAGGCCCAAATGCAGGGATGGGAGCCTGGAAGCTTCCGTCATGAGCAGCAGTGGACCAACGTTTCCTGAGCAGTGGAAGGGTGGGTGCAAAGGCCCCGGGGGCCAAAGGGCTCTGGGGACTGCAGGCAGGCGGCGGCGGCAATGACCAGGGCCACTGCAGCAGACTGAAGGCAAGGGAGACGTACAGTGGCGGGACCGAGTATCCTGAGGTCCTCGCACAGCACTGACGCATGGCTCCGTGTGGGGGCCAGAGGAGGGAGGAACAGGGAGGGGAGAGGTCAGGCTCCAGAACATTCTGAGGTTTGCTGGTGCAGGAATCCCAAGGGATCTGGTTTGGAGCAGATGAGAGAAAACAGAGGCAGAAAAGGGAGCAAGTTCGGGAGTATTCTGGAGTCAGATGCCACCTCTCATGTCCCTGGGGCCACCTCCCCCTTGACATTCTGACTGCTGCTCCCTTCCTAGGACTCCTGTTTCTCATTGTTGTTCTGATGTTTTTTAGAGGGAAGGGTCTCATTGTGAAGCCCAGGTGGCCTCAAAGCCCTGGTGATCCTCCTGCCTCAGCCTCTGAGTGCTGAAGTCACAGGCATGTGACGCTTCCTCTCCAGAGCCCAAGCCTGGTCACAGGCCTGTGGGTAGGGAGAGGGCGCCCTTCAGATGGCACATGGGCTTCTGCCCATGACACACAGCATTGGGGCCAGAGGGGTGGGCACAGAAAGAATGCCACCCAGAGTGAGTAAAATGAGGCTGGCCGTCCAGCCCCCATCCCAGCCACCGGTGTCTGCCCTCTCCAAGGTGGTGGCCCCACCCTGAGGAGTTCTGTCCCGACCTCACAAGAGCACGGACTACGACCAGGTCTAGGGGGACACACACAGGCCCAGTACCAGCCAGAGGCCCTCCTGGCCCTCCTTCCCCTCCTGCGCTTTCTGTCCCTCCTTCCCCTCCTGTCCCTCCTGCCTCACCTGCCCCTCCTGCCAACCCTCCCCTCCTGCTACTCCTGCCCCTCTGTCCCTCCTGCCCCTCCTGCTACTCCAGTCCCCCCTCACCCTCTTGCCCCTCCTGCCCTCCTGCCCTTCCTCCTTTCCTGCCCCTCCTTCCCTCCTACTCCCTACCCTCCTGCCCCTCCTGACCACCCCCCCTCCTTCCCTCCTGCCCTCCTGTCCTGTCCCTCCTCCCCTCCTGCCCCCTCC